>NC_136069.1:1150928790-1151094485 GCF_964261635.1 Lissotriton helveticus
GCTACCAGACATTCATTTTTCCAAAGAAAACAAGACAAATACGAGAACATTGAAGATTATGTTGCTGCATTAATAAAGTTAGCTGTCAAATGCAGATTCGCACAACTTCACGGTGAACTTATACATGATCAGATTGTTAGGTATACTAAAAACAAAACAATACAAGATAATTTGTGGGTGGAGGGAGAAGGTACCTTGAAAGAGATCATCGCAATGGTAAAAAAACCTGAGTTGTCTGAGCGATGCACCAAATTGTCATTAGCCACTGATAAAAAAGAGGTTGAGCTTGTTAGTAAAATATCTGATAGTAAGGTTAACCATAAGAACAACAAATATTTTAAAGCAGGAGGTTATAGGAAAGAGAATGTGGAAGTCAAAAAGTTCTCTGATTTAATATGTTATAGATGTGGCAGTCGCTCGCACTCCGCTAATTATCCAAAATGTCTTGCAAAATCCACTAAATGTTTAGTTTGTTGCATCATGGGGCATTTTGCGAAGGTATGCAGAAAGAAAATGCATAAGAACTCTAAGGGTAAAGTATCATGTATTCAAACAGAGCTAGATTATAGCTCATCTTCTAGTGAAGATGGTGTACAAGTACAAACCACCACGAAAAAGAAAGTTGTCTTGAACATTTCAGATGTTTCCTCCACTAAACTTGTGTGTCAAGTTTCTTTAGGTGGAGTTTCTATTCAATTAGCTGCGGATTCAGGTCACCGTACACGATTATTGTGCAACACGTATGGGAGGAACACTTCATTTACCAGACTGTGAGTTGGTTGGAACCTCCTGATATTGCTCCTGAAAGCTATACGGAAGAAAGGATTGATATTCAAGGTTTCAGATTACTGGTGTTTAGATTTAAAGGCAGACATGCCACTGGGAAATTATATATTTCCAAAGATGGACCATCCGTATTAGGATGGAAGGATAAAAAAAAAAAAACTGAATATCATTCGGGACCCCAATACCAAGGAGCAGGTGTTAGTCTCATGTGAAGGTGAAGACACTAATAAATGGGTACTGGATGAACTCTCCTCTGTCTTTTCAAAGGAAATGGGTAAATTAAAAGACTTTACCAACCAAAGTCGGCTTAAAAATGGTGCTGTGCCAAAGATACATAAAGCACGTAACATACCATTTATCATTAGAGAAGAAGTTAAGTCAGAATTGGACAAATTGTTACATTCTAATGTCATTGAAAAAGTAGAAGCAGCAGAGTGGGTTTCTCTATTGGTCGTGGCACGCAAGGCGAATGGAAAGGCCCGCTTATGTGTGGACTTGAGATATTTGAACAATCAAATACTTATTGATTAATATCCTTTGCCTAGGATAGATGAAATGTTGTCATTGACTAGAGGAGCCAAGTGGTTTTCCACTTTAGATTTATCAGCAGCATATCATCAAGTTGTCCTTGATCCCGGAAGCAGACGTTTAACAACATTTTGTACCCCTTATGGCTGCTTCAGGTTTAAGCGTATGCCGTTTGGTATAGCCTCAGCGGCTGCAGTTTTTCAAAGGCTAATGTCATGGTTATTTGGTCACATCCAGGTGGTCCTTTTTTCCAGGACGACATATTGATCATGGAGAAAAGCAAGTATCACCACAATACTATCCTCAGAGAAGTGCTCAAAATTCTTGAATATAATGGTTTGGTTGCTGAGTTAAGCAAATGCAAGTTTGCAGAAAAATCTGTCACGTACTTAGGGCATGAAATCTGTGAAGGAGTTATCAAACCTAAAACAAAATTGGTTGAGGCTATGTTAAACTCCCCAGAACACAAATCCAAGGACGAACTCAGGTCGTTTTTGGGTTTGGCTGAATTTTATTCAAAATTTGTCAACCAATTCTCTCAGAAAACATACGAAATGCGTGTATTAATGAAGAACAAGTCACCTTTTATTTGGAGTGAGGGCTGCAAGAAGGCATTTCATGAAATAAAGTTAGCAATAGCTAATTTCCCCACGTTACAAGGATTTGATCCTTCAGCTGAAACATACTTCACCACTGATGCTAGTGGTACTGTGTTGTGATGTACTAATTACCCAATGCACTCTCCCTACAGTGGTTCTCTGCCTTGCTGCTCAGCCTATGATGATGTCACATAGAATGTTGAGTGGGTTTGTATTTAAGAGAGAATCAGTTGGTGTGGAAGGGCTGAGCAGCGAGGAGGCTGCTCCTAGTGGGGTACTTCTATGAATTGGGTTTAAAGAATCCCATAATATGTTTGCCTTGGGTTTAGAGATACCCAAAATATGTTTGCCTTGGGTTAAAGAAACCCATAATATGTTTTCCTTGGGTGTAAAGAAACCCATAATATGTTTGGCTTGGGTTTAGAGATACCCAAAATATGTTTCCCTTGGGTTTTAGATACTCATAATCCTACTGTTTTGGGTGTATAGTTACCTATGGAATATTTTGAGTGTGTTTTGGGTTAAAGGATACCCTAGACTTACTTTGGGTTTAAAGATACCCATATCAGTTTCTGGAGTGTTGGGATTAAGTGGTCTGTCTTGGTATGGGTGAAGTCTGACTCCTCTTCTTGGAGGTAGACCTGTCCTGCCATTAGTTTGTGCAATTGAGGGTTGTAGATTTCTGTTTTGCTGTAGTCTTGTGCCTTAGTTGTGGCGCATGCAATGGGTACTCCGTGTGGTGAGTTGGATTTGTAACAGCAGTGTGTAGTTTAAGAATGTATCTTCTTGTCTTGCATTCTTTGTTGTCGTTGATCATTATCAGGGAGAAGGATGTGTTATAATGTTTTTGGTAATGCATCCTCCTTTTCTGTCAAAGGTGTGTTTTACTATCTCTATTAATTTTTGTGTATATGATCATTATCAGGGGGACGGATGTGTTATATGTATTGTTATTAATGCATCCTCCTTTGCTGACATGTGTATCTTATCACCTTCAGTCCTTTTGAATGTTTTCGATCATTATAAGGGGGGAGATATGTTGTGATGTACTAATTACCCAATGCACTCTCCCTACAGTGGTTCTTTGCCTTGCTGCTCAGCCTACAATGATGCCATATAGAATGTTGAGTGGGTTTGTATGTAAAAGAGAATCAGTTGGTGTGGAAGGCCTGAGCAGCGAGGAGGCTGCTCCTGGTGGGGCACTTTTATGGATCAGAACATCTTCCTGTAACCTAGAATCTGTGATGTAACTTCAAGAATACAACTGCTACCTTTACCTACAAGACATGCCTGCGCATCATTCTTCGTTTTAACATACTGGCTTAGGGAGTGTTCTCTCATGGATATCACATCAAGGGATTGAGGTAGTTATAGTTTTTGCGTCACGCTCATTGTCACCATGTGAGGAAAAGTATTCCGTCATCAAACGAGAGACACTAGCTTGCGTGTGGACAGTGGGGCATTTTCGCAAATTCATTTGGGGCAAAAAGTTCACGCTTCGCTCTGATCATAAACCTTTAACCAAGTTGCTAATGACTGAAGGATTATTTAGAGCGTCTGCAAGAATTGCAAGATTGTCAAGGAGACTTCAGGACTATGTTTATTTTGTAGAATATGTTCCTGGTGTCAAGAACGTCATTGCGGATTTTCTGAGCAGGCTTTCCTTACCTATGAAAGAAATTGATCAGAGCTCATGGAATGATTGTTGCGTTGCCGGAGTATTTTCTGACTCAGGGTTTATCTAAGGATGAATGGGAACGTGAGTGTACAAAAGATTTAATCCTTGAAGGTGTTATGGAAAGAATTACTAATGGTTGGCATACGCATTCCAAGTCTGATCCTCAGTTTAGACCATTTTGAGAGGTAAGAGATGAATTAAGCCTAGGTTGGCAGTTTTGTTTGCTGTGGGACAAACTGATTCCACCTAAAGGTGTTTGTACCAAGATAATTAGTATGGGACATGATGGTCATCCAGGGATTTCCAGGACCAAGAAAAATATTAAGGCTTTTTACTGATGGCCTGGAATTGATCTAGAAATTGAAAGATCTGTGCGGGAATGTATTAGCTGTGAATGTGCAGATAAAAGTTAAAAAACGCTTAATCCTCCAATGTCTTCTTTGTGATGTCCCAGGTTACCGTGGGAAGAATTAGCTTTAGATATTATGGGACCCATGGTATGGCAAGATGGTTCATGTAAACATATTTTGGTATTAGTTAATTTGTTTTCAAGGTGGATTGAATTAAAGGTAGTTGAGAGTGTGGACACTAATACTGTAATTAGATTCTTGGACAAATGTTTCATTAGAGAAAGATTGCCTGATTCTCTTTTAACAGACAACGGGGTACAATTCAAATCAGATGTGATGAAAAAATTCATAGAATCTACTGGTATTAAACAAAAGTTTACAGCTTTGTATCATCCCAAAGGAAATTCTGTTGTAGAGAGGATTAACAGGGTAATAAAAGGAACATTACAATTGGCCGGCAAAGGGAGGAAAGATTGAAGTTCTGAACTAGATAAAATGTTATGGTCATACAGAATAACAGAACATGATATGTGTGGTGAACGTCTTTAGGATTAATGAGAGGCAGATTTCCATATTGTAAAATGAATACTGTATGGATGGGCAGAAGCAGAAAATACACATGGGATTGTACGAAAGTCATAGAAAACATATGTAAATCTCAAGATAAAAATAAGGCATATTTCGACAAGAAATACGGTACTAGGGAGACAGTTGTGAAAGTGGGTCAGTTAGTTAGAGTCAAAAAGGCAAAGAAAGTTGGGAAACTTCAACCACCTTTTTTCTGAGCCCAGGACAGTCCCCAAGGTGATGCGTAATACTGTAATGTTAGATGATGGCACCATTCATCACATGAGCAGGATTGCCTTGGTGAGATGTTCTAGTTCAGAAAACATTTCCAACGAGGGAGATGTGGGTTGTGACTACTGGTGGATTGAGCCCCATTTCTCAGTCTGATTCTGTTTCTGTTCAAGAAAATTAAGTTTTAATTTCTGTTTAAGAAAATGAGGTTTCAAATGATAATGATGGAAGAGAATCATGTAATACTGAATTGGACCCATAGGCTGTTGGGAGTTCTAGTTTACAAGAGTCTTCTCTTGCATGTTCCACAAATGATTCTGTGGATGCAAAGGATAATCAACATGTTTATACCAAGTGTGGTAGGAAAATTGCTTCACCTAAATTTTTACAGGATTTTATGTGTAACTAAGATATATTTCTCCCAATGTTTTTTTTATTAATTTGTTTGTCGTTAAAAAATGTATTAGGAAAGGAGATAAGTGGTAACCTATTAGTTTCTTATAGAATGAATTGTTAGAATTCGAATGTATTGCATCATTTAGAATAGAATAGTTAGGAGGAATGTGGAATGCATATGAGTCACTCTGTCTTTGTATTCAAGGCAGCAGTACCCTTTTTGTACTTTCCTGGTACAATCTTGAATAAAGAAGATTTGACAGATTTCTACGTGTGAAGAGCATTACTACACTTACCCAGAAAGAGGCTCTGAAAGTGGCATGACTTGCAAAAGTACCTTTAGAGTGTTGGAGAAGTGTTAGGATCCTAGGAAAGATACTCCCCTATTAAGACGGTACTCACGTGAAGTGGTAAATCTAATTCCATAAACAAACGCTACGGTCGAAGTGCAAAATGGCGGCACGTTGTGTACGTCGCGCAGGGAGGTTCACGGTGCGTTCGTGCATTAAACCGTGAAGCATAAACCAGTGGTCTGAAAACTACGCCACATTGAAGATTCAGCAATTGAAGGACGTCACAGGAGAAACACGAAGAATCAGCTGGCGGTAAGGCTGCATGCGCCGAGAGTTTACATATGCATCTTTTAAATGAGTGCTATGCCAGGCTCGTGAAGATTCACAAGCAGGTAGTTGAACTGCCAAGATGTCGAGAAATGGTTGGAGCCCAAAATTGAAATTAGACAAAACTTGAATAGACGGTCACCGAACAAACCCACTAACAAAACTGGGTACCGTTAAACACTGGAAAAACGCCACTCTGATGCTGAGCAAAACACTTGCCGCTATTTCTCCGGCGCTGCACACAAACTGTTGCACACACTTGTTCACAGGAAAACACGGCATGTCAAGCAGTGTAACACGGTTACACACTGAACAATTGAGTTCCCCAGAAACATTATGCAGACCCATTTTGTGGAATATCAGGAAAATTGAGTGGAACCAAAATCCAGTTAGTCACCAAAAGACACTTCCAAGACATATTGATAAATCATGAAGCACTCTCCCGGCAAATATGGTAAAACTGGCAGATTAGTCGATTCCAAAGGTGCTGTATAAGTAGGAGTGACTGGGAAGAAAGTTCAGTAGATGTGAGCAAAAGCACTATGAGTCAGGCTTACACTCACTGAAGACATGGCACAGGTCGAATTAACATGTTTGAAAGGCGTTGTAGAAAACTTGCTTCTAGGAATGTCTGACAAAATATCGAGATTCACAATATCGACATACAAAAATATCGGAGCAAAAATATCGAAATCAAAAATATCGGGTTCCTATACTTAACTAGATATATACACAAATATCGATTTTTTAATATCGATATACAAAAACATCGTTTACTTTTATATCGACTACATTAACATCGGAAAACTAAAATATCGCTATCTACAAAAAATAATGACATTAACTATAATATCGACATCAAAAATATCGTGCACTTCAATATCGGATTATCAGCTATATCGACTTTTTATATGCATCTGTTTGCATAATTAATTAACGTTTTACATGTTTTCACATCTAAATAAACACACAATACTTAAATTAATACTATAGACACACTATTAATTTGTCAAAAATATCCTATTGGTATAATTATATCACCTACACATATAAAAATATTCTATACTACTTTGTATAATTTTATAATTTGTTTTTGTTTTTCACTTCTATTACAAAGTAATCACAACTGAAATTCAAATATACTAACTAACCAATCACAAACCTAATTTTTTAAATGAACCAATAGCAAAGTAATTACTACTGACACTCCCCTATATAAACAATTAAAATCTAAGCACAAACTACTTGCCAAAAGTCACTGAAGGAGATTAATCTCTATCCGAATTGCTGCACAACAACTAGAAGAACCAGACTATCAACCTACTATCACATCTTCTAAGTAAGTAAATAAAATAGAAAGTGCATTATTTGCTAATACTACTTACTTACCTGCTAAATACCCAGTGCCCCTTTGCTATTCATACTACTTAACATGCTAAATAATTATATGAAACTATTTTTTTTAGATACAACGAGTACTGAATATTCTACTCAAAATAACTGTGAACAAACCCTAGAAATACAGATTCTAATAACTATGTAAGTAATTTCACATTGATTCATTATGTGCACATAAATCTAAACACACAGAAATAATGACTTTTGCCCCACATATTTCTTTTTTTCTGTAGATTCTACTACTGAAAACTGCACTACTAATGAACTAAGGACATCAGTACTATTTCTCCAATACATTTTACTACGTAAGTATTATGCAACTGAAATAAATGTGGAAAAACAATACAAACATTTAGAACTGTTCTAATTATGTTCTATTATATATTGTTTATTTACAGAGCAAACACAACGAATAGATATACAGACATAATACAGAACTCCACATTCTGAATAATACAGATAATAATCACAAAGTAAGTATATTAAAGAACATAATTACCAGATAATCTATTAAAAAACATACCAACATGGTGATTATTCTAATACATATGTTCCTTTTTTATTTAAGATAACACTGCAAACTACTCTCCAGAAGCTGAAGAAACAACTATACTGGCAAAGACCAACCTAAAAAAATATGTAAGTATCTTCACAATGTGAATCATGAAGATACACTTTTGTAGTAGAAATGAGCTCTAACATTGCAAATGTACCGAAACATTAATTAATAATATACTACTTTCATGTTTTTCATAACAGCTACAACAACATCACAAACAATTATCCCCAACTAAAGAAGCAAGCAGCTCCTAATTTTGCTGTAAATTCAAAAACACGTAAGTATAAACATTCCTACTTATCACTAACATAGATTATTTATCACATTTAATTTGACATTAACTATTATATATACATTTTATAGATATACAAAGTACAAAATGACCGAAGGAGCCGAATTTGTGACCAGCCAGAAAGGAAAACTATTACTATGCTACATGGGTTACACTTATACACAAGAAAAGCAATATGGCATGCAAGTTAATTGGAAATGTTGTAAATATTATTCTAACAAGTGCTATGGCAGAGCAACAACTAAAGAAGCTACAGTACTGTATACTAGGGAACACAATCATCCACCTAATGTTACTGAAATAGAAGTTAGAACAGCTTTGGAAAATATAAAAGAAGCTAGTACAGGTTCCCAAAAGCAAACAAATGTCATTTTAAAAGAAGCCATTCCTAAAATCCCAAAAACTGCCACAACTCAAATGCCAAATATCCTCTCCTTAAAAAGAACTATAGCACGAACTAAAAAAGCTACTACTTCTACAACACCATCTCCTAGAACATATCAGGATATAAATTTAACTGCTAACCAAATAATAACTTTAAATAAACAACCATTTATAGTTTACGACAACGAAAACAATGACAAAAGGCTTATAATTTTTGGTACCAGTATGAATTTAGTTAAACTGCAGCAAAGCCAATATTGGATGATGGATGGAACATTTAACATCTGTCCCAAACCATTTTTCCAATTATACACAATACATGGCCTCTACCACAACTGCAACATACCTTTGCTATATGCACTATTACCAAACAAAAATAATTCCACATATATGGAATTAATAAATATAATTAAACAAAAAACTAATGATTTTTCTCCTGAAAGTATCATTCTTGATTTTGAGCAAGCAATGCTCTCAACTATCATAAAAATCCACCCCCATACCTGCATTCAAGGCTGCTATTATCATTTAAACCAGTGTTTATGGAGACACCTTCAAAAAACTACCCTAAGTGTCGAATATGCTACAAACTCATCTTTTGGTTTCCAAATTAAAAAACTCATTGCACTTGCTTATGTACCTGAAACAGACGTAGCTGAACACTACAACATTCTTATAGACAGCCCCTTCTACAAACAAAATGAAGCTAAATTAAGTCCATTTCTCGACTACTTTGAAGACACCTGGGTAGGCAGACTCCACAGATCTGGCCACAGACGAAATCCCAAATTCCTCATACCCTGGTGGAACGTTTACAGAAGTACCCTTAACGGAGATTCAAAAACTAACAATGCAGTGGAAGGTTGGCACAATGCATTTGTACAATCAACTGGCAGAACCAAACCTACTCTAGAACATTTCATTAAATGCCTACAGAAAGAACAGAGCTACCAGGAATTTAGAATGGACCAATCTGTAACTGAACTTGTCCCTAAAACATCAAAGCAAAATAAACAAATGCACAAGTACCTGGAAGAACAAGTTAAACTTTACCCTAGTACAAAAGGCATAGAATACCTAAATATCATTGCCAAAACACTACTCTAATTAATTCCCAAAATGTTATAAAACACTAAAAGTATCACCTAAGTATGGAAAAATATGTAACGTGAGCTTCTAAAGTATTTAATGTATGCAATATATAGAGATATTATTATAATATATGCACACATTAAAACTAAATAACAAGTAAAAAACTATTCCATAATAAAAATAACATTACCCACCCACACAAAATAAGAAAGCAAGGACTTACCAATCATGTTGTCAATCCAATAACCTCCTTGTCCACCAAAGTAATCCAGGTAGTGCCAAATTAACCCCAAAAAAATGTAAAAATACAACTGTTCCAAAATTAAGAAATCCACGTTATCCAGAGCCATCGAATAAGCATAAAAAACCCGAAAAATAGAAAGAATCGCTCCAGCAAAACCGAAAAATGTAAAGAAGTGTTTGTAAAGCAGTGTTGAATTAAACAAACAAACACTTCCTTTAAAAAAAAACGGAACTTCCGATGTAGCGTACACCTATGACAAAAACATAGAAAACAGACATTCCCACCCACATTAATTAGCTAGTAATTAGGTACAAACATATTAAAATAGATGATTTCACTTGTAGATATACCGTAAAAGACTAAAATTCACTCTATATATAATGAGTTAACTAACTAACACTACGTGTATATACCATAAGTAATTATCTGTTTTCGAAATCTAAAACATACCTCCCTCACATTCAACAACACAAAATATAAGGTCACTAATCTCAAAACATCATTAAAATACACATAAAACATATAAAATAAACCTTACCTGAAGCGACGTGAAGTGTCTCCCAACCGCGATCAGCCCTTCTTCCAAATAACCCAAAACGACCTAACCCGGTTACAAAATAAAGCACCCAAATGCAATAAAATAGTCCCAAGTATAAAATATAATATATATACTTCACTAAATATGCAAAAATGAACATTAAGTTTCTATTATTGTAAAGAAATATTTACTTTAATCCTACAATGATTTGATTAACAAATATGTAAATGAATGTAATAAATACATATTATGAAAAGAATAATATTCATATTAACAATGTCTAGAAATATAACTACATTGTCAAAAATTATAATAATAGAAAAATGTGTTAAAAATATGTGACTTACATAATAAATATTTTATGTATTGAAATAAAGTGTAAAAATACTTTTGTTATTTCTACATTTCTTTATGAAATTACAATATGTAAAAGAGATAATAAATAATATTCATTTTTGTACAAAAAGTATGAAAATAATAATGCTTCTGTATAGTTGCTTATCATTGTGTTTATAAAATATGTTTATAAAACCAAATGTAATAAAAAGATTTTTGTAATTAAATAACATTTTATTTGTGAAACATAAATAAAAATAATGTTTCTACAATCATGTTGCACTATTTGTATCATTATCTTACTATAATGTAACAATCTTATCAGAAATTTTGCACTGTATATTAAATGTGAGTATATGTTGGTCTCTAATAATTTAATTATTACTATACCAAATCCAGCGTGCATTAAATTAAAACTGACCCTGAACCCAAAAAATACCCCTTTACCCAAAAACTGAAAACTGACCCTGAACCCTAAAAATACCCCTTTACCCAAAAACCCAAAACTGACCCTGAACCCTAAAAATACCCCTTTACCCAAAAACTGAAAACTGACCCTAAACCCTAAAAATACCCCTTTACCCAAAAACCCAAAACTGACCCTGAACCCTAAAAATACCCCTTTACCCAAAAACTGAAAACTGACCCTGAACCCTAAAAATACCCCTTTACCCAAAAACCCCAAACTGACCCTGAACCCTAAAAATACCCCTTTACCCAAAAACTGAAAACTGACCCTGAACCCAAAAAAATACCCCTTTACCCAAAAACTGAAAACGGACCCTGACCCCTAAAAATACCCCTTTACACAAAAACTAAAAACTGATCCTGAACCCAAAAAATACCCCTTTACCCAAAAACTGAAAACTGACCCTGAACCCTAAAAATACCCCTTTACCCAAAAACTGAAAACTGACCGTGAACCCAAGAAATACCCCTTTACCCAAAAACTGAAAACTGACCCTGAACCCTAAAAATACCCCTTTACCCAAAAACTGAAAACTGACCCTGAACCCAAGAAATACCCCTTTACCCAAAAACTGAAAACTGGCCCTGAACCCAAGAAATACCCCTTTACCCAAAAACTGAAAACTGACCCTGAACCCTAAAAATACCCCTTTACCCCAAAACTGAAAACTGACCCTGAACCCAAAAAATACCCCTTTACCCAAAAACTGAAAACTGACCCTGAACCCAAAAAATACCCCTTTACCCAAAAACTGAAAACTGTCCCTGAACCCAAAAAATACCCCTTTACCCAAAAACTGAAAACTGTCCCTGAACCCAAGAAATACCCCTTTACCCAAAAACTGAAAACTGACCCT
Source organism: Lissotriton helveticus (assembly GCF_964261635.1). Classification (NCBI taxonomy): domain Eukaryota; kingdom Metazoa; phylum Chordata; class Amphibia; order Caudata; family Salamandridae; genus Lissotriton; species Lissotriton helveticus. Next base: position 1,150,940,714 of record NC_136069.1, read on the forward strand.
GAACCCATTATTTAATTACCAATTATTTATTATTTAAAATTATGTCCAAAATTATATTAATTAATTAACTAATTAATAATAATTAATTACCAATTATTAATTTAGTACAATTATGTACGATATTATATTAATTAATTAACTGATTAATATTCATTAATTACCAATTAATTATTATATAAAATAATGTACAAAATTATATTAATTAATTAACTAATTAATATTAATTATTTACCAATTAATTATTAATAAAAAAAATTACAAATATATATTAATTTATTAATTATTTTTAAATTACTTCCCACCCTTATCCCCTATAAACCCAATAACCCGCTCCTAAAACTATATATGTTTTTTAAAAATATTTTTATATTAAATATATTGTAATTTTTTTAATATAGACCTTTTTATCAAATTTTTATTTACAATTATTATATTTTTTCCTACACTATTTATTTTTTCCATTACTACACGATATTTTGTATTGTCGATATTTTGTCATACGATATTATTTTTTTCGATATTTCTACTTACTTACCTATTACGATATTTTTGTATCCAATATATTTGCTTCCCAATATTTTTTACCTTCGATATTTTAACTTCGATATTTTGTCTTTCCGATATTTTATTTTCGATATTTTGTCTGTGTACCTGCTTCTAGAGATCTAGCAGTTTGAAAATACACCGTAGGTTGTAGAAATGAATCCCTGCCATTGCCTTCCCTCTTGAGATACTGTATGTGCAGTGGGCACTAGGAGGCAGCAGGAATTGGAAGACAGCAAGGGGGTGCAGACTGGAAGAACTGGACAATTTTGAATCTGGTTGAGGTTGATATGCGCAGAACTTGAACTCCATACTACGCAGGGGAACACAATCAGACAACCACCAGTTACCTTCCATGTTGAGATGCTGCTGTTGTAGTGTTGAGGTTAACGCCTTAACTGCGGCTGTTATTTCGGCACAGTGCGGGTGTTCTAAAAGGTGGGCGGGGCTCCGTCTGCCATTGGCCGACGGCAGCACTAGGGAGGTAGTGCTCCCGTCGGCCAATGGCCGACGGCAGCACGGAACGGGTTAAAGTAGATGATTTCCCTTGAAGTTGAAGATGTGGAGAACATACTTGAATTGATGAATATAAAAAATACATCTGGCATGTGCAGGTTGGGGCGACCGGTTTGAAGGTCACTGGTGGGGCTAGGTGCCAGAGTCTATGTTTGAAGTTTGAAGATTGAAGAAGATTTAGAATATCTTGCCTTCTTGAAGCTTGACTTTTTGAGTTGAGCACGTAGGTAAGATCAAATTGTCGCCATAAAAATGTAGTAATGGACTCCAAACTGGTTGAGGTATTTCATGAAGATTTATTGTAGGTTGTTAAGTAGCCTGGAACATGCCCCAGCAGGAGCAGCCAGCAGGCAGCTCAGCCCCATCATAACTGTGGCTTATCTTCAACCAGCACCCAACATTCCGTAGTGCATCACAGTGCAGAGGTATTACACTAGAAGGGTATGAAGTGGGTAAAGGCATACATAGGAATATACAATAGGCAGGATACAACATACTTGTAACCAGACGCTGCTGGCTCTACATGCTGCAGCAGAGGATTGCAGGCTTAGTGCTGGAAATTGCGGCCCTGCCAGAAAACGTTTCTCTGGTTAACATAGACAGACATATGAATATGAATAGGACAGACAACACAAAACTGGTGGTGGAATTGCTTTTATTTTTAATAAGGCGTATAAGTGCCAAATCAAGGACCTACCAATTTCAGATTGTGAAGCCTTGACATTTACACTTACTCTAACGTCTAAATTCTTATTTCCTGGGGTGCTGATTTATCACCCACCTGGATACTCTGGGAAATGCTTGCGCAATGCCTCACCCACACACTTCAGGACACCTCCTAGATCCCATTTTTTCTAATATTAGGTACTTATTGACTGACCCTCTACTTAAACTATGCTGGTCAGACCACCTTGCGGTACCATTTAATATCTGGATGACCTCCTCCCCTTGTCCCACCACACGGCTTTCTCTGAAATGTTAAACGAGGAACTGATCTAAGTTAAATCCTATAGCATGGAATAAGCAGCTACTCAGCACTATGCCCACCCTCCAACAACATCTTGATTTGGATCATTCTATGATCCATTGCTGGTTGGAGGAGGCAATTGAGACAATGCTTCCTGTGCCACTAAAGGAGTGGCTCATACCTATTCTACTGCCCCTTGGTTCTCCGAATCACTGAGATCCAAAAAGAAACAATGTAAGGCTTTGGAAAGACAATGGCAGAAGTCATATGCTGCAGATGCTAAATCCAGATACAGAGAGTCTCTCAAAGTCTACCATGCTTCCTGTAAGTCAGACCATGCTTCCTATTATACTACTAAAATCACTGAGGCCAATAACTACCAGAAAACCATTTTTTAAGGTGGTAAACGAGCTTTCTGATGTCAATAACATCCTGTCTAGCCTTCTCCGTCCCAACAACAAAGGGATGAATTAGCCCTCTTTTTCACTCACAAAGTGGAAAGTATTCACTCTCAGCTGGCCAAAGACTTGTTGCTGCTAGTGACTAACCCCAATTACAATTTTCCTGACAGTCCTAAATCAATGCCCAAAAACGTGACATCTAGTAGTGTAGGTGCTGCTAACCTGAGAGAACAGTCTCCCGTAGACCTTTCATCCTTTGTTGGCACCCTGCGCTTAATTAAATCAGGCTTCCCACTTGGTTCTCCTCCCCACATAAGAACTTCCTGTTGGACCCGCCTATTCTACAGACCATTATGGAGGTTTTAAATACATCTCTTAAAGAGGGGTTGGTTCCCCAGTGTTGGAAGCATGTTGTAGTGTTTCCCCTCTTATAAAAGCCCAACTTCAACCCTAACTGTCTCTCAAATTTTTTCGCCCCATTTCTTTGCTACCTGTTTTTTCTAAACATGTCAACGTCCAACCCTCATCATTTGTTATAGCTCACTATCCTCTCCACCCCTCTCAGCCTGGCTTCAGAGCTGGGCAGAGCACTGAATCCACCCTCCAAGGTGTGACAGAACATCTCAGACAATACTTGGATGAAGGGGGCATGGCCGCACTCATACTATTGGATTTAAGTGCAGCCTTTGACACGGTGTCCCATTCTATGCTGGTTCAGAGACTGAAATCAATAGGTGTGTCAGATTCAGCCCTTGGGTGGCTTATCTCCTTCTTAAAGAACCACATGTTCCAGGTTTTTTCATCTAACGCGAAATCCCAAACATTGACTTTGACTTTCCGAGTTCCGCAGGGGTCCATTTTAAGTCACTTACTATTCAACATCTATGTATGCCCCTTGGCATGACAGAGAGCTGTTGACTCGCTCCATTTTCTTACTTTGATACCCGGATCATTTTCTCCTTGACTTCAGTTCAGAGAAATGATCCATCTCTACTTCATCAGGGGATTACTAAAATTACAGCTTGGTTAAATCAAAATTCACTTAAATTCAACAGCGATAAGACTGAGGTCCTAGTTCTAGGTAACAGCCCCTCTCTTTGGGGTGCTAAACATTGGCCACAACTGCTTGGCATGCCCCCGCCCCAAACACCCTTCATTCCCGTATCTAAGGTTAACAACCTGGGCTTTCTTATGAATGACAAGCTCTCCATGAAACCACAGATAGCTAAGGTGACGGCCTCCTGTTTTGTGGTCCTTAAGTAGCTGAAAAAGATTCTGTGGCTTTTTCCTCTAGCGGCACAGAGGACTGTTATCCAGGTGTGGGTTATTTCTCAACTGGACTATGGAAATGTGCTCCACTTAGGCGCAGACAAGTCATCCTTACAGCACCTGCAAACTGTCCAAAATGCTGTTACTAGACTGCTTTATCACTTTCCTAGATCTGCTCCCGTGTCCCATTTATTAAAAGTACTTCATTGGCTTAAGGTGGCCAATCACATTGAATTCAAAGCACTGTGCTATATATTTAAGGCCAAACTTGGCCTAGGTCCATGGCACATTTAAGAGCTACTATCCTCCTACCAACAGTCTCGGTTACTAAGATCCTTGACCCAGGTCTTGTTCGGTGTACCCAGATTTTGATTGACCCCTATGAAGGGCCACACCTTTGCCTACTTGGGCAAAAGCTTTGGAACTCATTATCAGTTGACTTAAGAAACTGTCATTCATTGCTCACCTTCTGTAAGATGCTGAAAACCTGGCTATTCGGAGTCTACTTGGTTAGAACAGTTATCTGTGAACGTTCAGCGCCGTGAAACCCCTCGTGGTAGCTGTGCGCATTACAAGTTGTTAATAATAATAATAATTGCTGGGCTGCAAGGAAAACCACCACTTGGACTTTCCTCTGCTGACCTGCTAAAAAGGACTGCCTCTTCACCTTACTGGACCCTGTGTGTTGGCCTGCCTACATTCCTGCCTGTGCACCCCAGTGGACTCCCTGGTCTTGGTGGTCTGCCCTGTGATATTGAAAACTTAGCATGTGGTGAGCGCTTTGTTACTCAAACTAGTGTGTCTTGGGAACTTGCTGACCAGTGTGTAGGGGGGTGCTCTGTGTCTCCATGATTCCCGACCAGCGCGTCTGGAGCACTGCTCACTGGGAAACCTCTGATAGATTGAAAGGATAGGCAGTTCTCCCCTTCGTGACTCGCAATTAATGCCTCATTAAAATCAAGCTTGTGGCTTCCCGATTAGCAGGAAGAGAAAGATAGCATGGCCGAGCAGAAGCAGAGGAACTCCGCTGGTGTCTGGAAGGGCAAGACTCCTGAGGAGCTGCCTGGCTGGGCCGGATCATGGAGCTCAACACCCTTGCAGGAGTCCCTGGCGGCATGCAATGCTTCTCCCGTGCTCCCGAGAAAGTCTGAGGAGGAGTGGGGCCAGGGGAAGTTGGGAACCCATTCTGCGCTCCTCCACTCCTGGGCAGGAGGAGTGCCCTCGCTGGATATCACATTGGGGCATTGGCCCAATCCCGTTTCCACTGCCAATCGCTTGAGCCAAACAGCTGCCCTGCACGCATGCATGGCTGCCGTGGTGGTAGCGGCACAGGGTAAACCTCGCCGGAGGCACCCGCTTTATTTGTAAAAAATCACTGCATTACTGTAACTCGTGCAGTAGGTGTGCAGGTGTCCCTGCAACCTACGTGTTGTGTAAATTACCGGATAATAGGTAATAGGAGCCCAGGAGTGTTGGGCTCTACTGTTTATGGTGATTCCTATGTTTTTGTTCTCTTCACTGTCATCTGCATTTTATGCCCTGATGTTATGATGTATGTTGTTTCATGCCTTGCAATGATAGGATATTGAGTATCATTTCAGGATCTGCATATTATGTACAGTGATGATTTATGACATGTGCAAACATATAAGGCTTTATCTTATTGCACTAACTGTGATGTTATGACAACTGCCTAGTTGGCAAAGTGGTTTGTGTGGTTTGGGTCTATATGTATATACAATATGAGATATGTTTATACAATATAAGTGCTGAACCCATTTTGACTCATCTGCATGCATGGCTAGAGCTCTAAGGTGATTTGGTTTGGAAAGCCCAATAGTAGAACTGTAGATCTTGCAATCTTTGCCTAGCCTTCCTTAGTTACCTTCTGAGGTCCTTCCAAGACAGCCTAGCCCTATTTGATATCCATTCAAAATTGCCAGATATCCCTTCTATCTTAATTGATTTCTGCCATCTTCTAAAGAGATTTTCCCCACAGTGACTACTTCACCAGTTATTGGAGGTTTCTCTAGTTTAATATTTCTAAAGGATTTATCTACCTTAGATTTTCAGGCTGACTGAACAAGTCTTACTATACTGTATTGAAAATGCTTCATTTTACTGATTGGCCATATTCAGCGACATATCATCCAACCTAATTCTATATCCTGCCTCTTTCTGCTTGAGTGTTACAAATACTTTTTTCTTTAACTGGGGGGGCTAACATTACATTTGTAATAAGTCTTTCCTATTTGTTAAATCTAGCCTCAGCTAGATTTTCTCATCTTTTCTTTTACATAGCTCTATGATCCATCACCCTAGAGACATTGAACCATATCAAAAATGAAAAACGTAATCTCAGTGCTCTTTATGAATTTAGGGCTGCTAATAATATCTGTTCTTTCACAGTGCAAAATACGAAGGGTACCAGTATCTTCCATGGCCCCTTTAATTTTTTTTTAAACTTTTTAAACTTTATTTATAATTGTTGGCAAACAATACACTTGTATACAGAGTAGTATAGATGGCACTACAAATATAGCAATGGCATCCGTAGATTAGACAGCAAGTTTATGTTGGTCTGCACAGTCCATTTGTAGGAAGGTTCATGGGCTGGAAGAATGTGTCTGCTGGTGAATATAGCTGGTGAAGGGCTCCCAAATGTCTCGGGATCGAGAGCGTGTGGGCATTAGGTCCCTAAAAATAGACAACTGTTCATGGCAATAGGAAATGTCTTTGATCCAGTCGCACGTCTTTAGCGCTAGTGTACTTCCCCAGCACATTGCGACCCTATGTTTGGTGAGGAGTAGCATTAAAGCAGAGAGAGAGCTTACGAGAATTGCTGGCTATTTCCGCCACGTATCCCAATAGTCAGATTAGAGGAGATAGGGACAGCGATGTGTTTATAACTTTCTCTATCACCTCAAACACCTCCACACAGTATGGTGCGATAGCTGGGCATTGCCAAGCAATATGACGGAAATCTGCAGAAGTGGCGTGACAGCGAGTGCAATGAGGGTCTGGACATATGCCCATTCGATGCGGTAGCACTGGAGTGCGGTAGGTGCGGTGGAGGAAATTAAAGTGAATTAAGAGTAGCCTGTAGATCGGAGATCGTAGTTGAAGTTGATCGCAGCAAAATGCACATAGTGCGTCTGTGAGTGGGAGGTCAAGATCTTGCCCCCAGATGTCCCGGACGGGTGTAGGCGTTACCGGTGAGGTGCACTGTAGGTTGTTGTATTGATGCGTGATAGGTTTCCGGGGTGAAGCAGTATTATATATGTCTAAGGCTTTGAATATCTCCTGGGGGGCTGGAAATATTGTGAATAACTCCTTACATGTCACCCGTAGTTTATAGTAGAGGAGAGTGTCCAAAGGTGCGCTGGAGGTGGGTGAAGGGGTCGGGGGCTGGGGATTTGTCTCCTAGGAAGAGATCTGCGAATGTGTGAATTTTAAGGTAGGGAGCTCAATTGCACGCACTCCCATCATGTAGTGGGGGTATTAGGGGGTGTCTTGCTACTGGAATTGATGGGGTGTAAAGGATAGGGACGTTTGCGCGACGTACCAACCCAGTCCATGCCCACCTCACACATTTTGAAGTGTCTATTTCAGAAGTGGGTCGTTTATATGGAAGGAAGAGTGCAGTTGAAAGCAGCCATGGTGAGACCGCATCTATCTCTACCACGACATGCGGTTTAAAGGGTGTAGGGTGCATCCAAAAGTACAGGAAGTGTGCTTGGGCACACAGTGCATATAGCTGTAAATCGAGTGAAAAAAGATCTGTGTGATCGGGATTGGAATATTTATGAATAGATAAAGAAATGTTGGTAATACAAGCATCTTTGCGATGGCAATTCGGCCCGCCAGTGATAATGAGAGTTTAGGCTATAAGGCAGGGGTCTCCAAACCAGTCCTGGAGGGCCGGATCCATGCCAGATTTTTAAAATTACTACATGTATCTCAATGGGGATATCCCAAAAATCTGGCATGGATCCGGCCCTCCAGGACCGGTTTGGAGACCCCTGCCATAAGGGAATGCGGTCCTCTAGCCACGTCATCGCTTTGCCAAAGTTGGCTCTCCACACCTCAGTTATGTCCCAGCTGATGTAAATCCCTAGGTACTTAACGGACCCCATGGCCCACTGGAGTGGTACTCGATGGTGAATGGGACTGTGGCTTCGGTTAAGGGAAGGAGGATTGACTTGGCCCAGTTTATATGTACCCCGGAGAGTCCCCCAAAGCGCATGATGTCACGTATTAATGGCGAAAGGTTGTGTTTGGGTTGGCTGACATAAAGAGTTATGTCATCCACATACAAGATCACAGTGAGGCCTCTGGTTGTGAAGCCCACTCCTCTGTTTGCGTGATGCTGATAGATGTGTGCGGCTAGGGGCTCCATCGCGATGGCAAAGAGCAGGGGCAATAGAAGACACCCCTGCCACATGCCCCTGTTGACTGGGAAGGGTTCTGGGATTTACCCGTTGAGGTGAATCCGGGCTGTGGGTGAGGTATTGAGAAGGCGTATCTGTGCGAGGAAAACTGAACCAAGGCCCATTCTGCTCAGCAGCGGGAATAGAAACCCCCACTCCAGCGTGTCAAAGGCCTTGGTGGTTTCGAGCAAGGCTGCCAGTGCAGTGGTATGAGGATGTAAGTAATGCATTACTGCAAACAACTTCTGAAGATTGTGCGCTGTGGAGCGGCCTGTTATGAAACCGGATTGATATGACCGGATCATCAGAGGTAATAAGAGCTGCAACCTGTTTGCTAGTATCTTCACGAGTATGTTATTGTCGATATTGATGAGTGAAAGGGACCTGTAAGAATCTCATTGGTCTGCTGGCTTGTCTGGCCTGAGCATCTTGAAGATTACAGCTTCCCGCATTGAGGGTGGGAGCGAGCCTACTTCCAGGACATCATGGTAAACCTCCATTAGTTAGGGGATCAAGATGTCAGAGTATTCTTGCTGTCAGCCTGTCTGTGCTGGGGGCTTTATCCGGAGAGGGGCTGACAATTACCTGTCGTACCTCCTCGGTGGTGATGGGAGAGACCAGAAATTCTGGGTGTTAGTTCGAAAGCCACACCAGCTCAATGGCATCAAAATAGGCCTGGAGGTCAGGGGGAGGAGTGGTTTGGGAGGAAATATAGTTTTTTAAAGAAGTCGACCATGATATGTAACAAGGCAGGAGTGGGGGAGTGGCGTTGGCCCTCTGAGTCAATCAAGCTAGACATGTAGGAGGTGGCGCATGTTTTTTGGAGCATCCTGGCCAGGGTTCTGCTGGGCCAATCTCCTTCCCCATATCTGCGTGCCTGTGTTTCTTTGCCAAGGAAGTGGACTTCTCTAACCGCTTCCTCTTTGTATGTTGTCCTTTTGTTGCATATCTGAGCTAGGATAGTGGGATCGTTAGTGCGGTAAAACTGGGCTTCATAGCATGGAGATATCCCTCTCAAATGCCGAAATCGTACCTCGGATGGCCCTGAGCACATCGTGTTGTTTGGCTATGCAGACGCCTCGGATAACTACATTAAAGGCATCCCAGAGTGTAGCAGCGGAACTGACCGAGCCTGGGTTATGCTCAAAATAATCCTGGATGGCTGTGCATAGTTTTGTTTCCTGAATACTTGATCCCTGAGTGCGTGTGGAGGTAGTCGCCAAGAAAATGCACTTGGGAGTGCGTGATGGGGACTAAGAATCAGTTGGACCAGTGCGTGGTCTGAGAGGGTATGTGACAAGTGGGAGGATTTGGGTCACCAGGGTAACATGGTTCTGAATGTTAACCAGTAATCAATTCTGGACCACGCCCCATGTTGCAGAGAGAAACATGTGCCTTCTCGTGCGCTGGAGTGTGTGTCGCACCAGACGTCTAAAATATTGTCTGTGATGATCGAGGTGAGTATAGAGGCAGCTTAGGGGTGGGGGCGTCTAGAGCTCCAGTTCCTATCTGCTGTGTCTATCAAGGAGACATTGAAGTCGCTGCACCAAAGTACATTCTGTGGATTAGAGCTGGCGATCTGATGCCAAACTTGGGCAAAGAAGTTTGGATCGTCTGTGTTCGGGCTGTAAACTGTAGCTAGGGTTATGGGGTGGTTGTGAAGTTTGCCCGTCAGGATGATGTAACGACCTTCGTCATCGCAAATGAGATTGTCAGTGGTCCAGGGCAGGCCCTTCCATATTAGTACGCAAACCCCTTTGCATAGTTGGCATATGAAGCGGAGTACGTCAGTCCCCACCCTCTAGCGAGTTGAGGTGGAAGGTTATTGTTTGCTAGATTGCTTTCTTGAAGTAGGCATATGACTATGGCTTGGCGGTTCAGATAAGCATGGACAAGACATACCTTCCTGCCCTCATTGAGCCCCTACATGTTCCACAAGACTAATTTAATTGAAGCACTTGCAGCCATCTGTGTTAGGTGGATATGTGACTCCGTCCTGGGGTGTGAGATGTACTTGCGTGTCGATGTTAGCTGTAGGTAAGCATGTGCCTGCATGTGGTAATGTGCCAACATTTTTAATACAAGGAAAAAAAATATTGAACTTAACTTTGAACAATCCCTTCCATTCCACAAATCCCCCCACCCACTCCAACCCCCCCAATTAGGTTGAGGTGTCCCTCCCCATAACTGAAATTTGAAAGAATCATCCCAGGGGACTGCCGGAACGCCTCGGGCTCTACCTGCTGTGAGGCTAGGTGGCGGAGAATGGTTATGGGAAAGGGACCATATTTACTCCACCCTACGCCACAGTGTTTTTATCATAGGTGGCTGCATTTGACTTTAACAAGAGGTCTTTCGGAGCAGGCCTGTGCAAAGAGAAGCAGTTGTCTGTTCAGAGAGTCAGTACTTGAGAGTTTCTGTTTTTGCTATCAGAAAAAAGAGAAAGCAAAATAGATAGCCACTAATCGGTGTCACTGAGAAGCGCTCCTGATGAGGGGGATCCTGCGCAGTCTTCCCGGGGTCGATCCTTCTTCGCCTGTTGTTTGACAAACTTAAGGGCCATTTTCGGGTCTGTGAAGTGAAGTGGTTTGCCTTCTAGAGTGATTTAAATTGGCAGAGTACAACATGGCATAGTTAATGTGGGCTTGCTGTAGGAGTCGCTTAGCTGGTAGAAATTCATGGCGGACTGCTTGCACCGCCATGGTGAAGTCCGGAAAAAATGATAGGGTACCTCCCTTTTTGTTGGATCGATCTCCGCTCCCTGGCCCGTTGAAGGATTGTGTTGTGGTCTTTAGAGTTCAGCAGGCATGCCACGATTGGACGCGGTGGTGCCCCGGGGGAGGCCTTGTGTCTAGCGATCTGTGTTCTCTCTGCACTATGAAAACCGGTGATAGGTTCGGGCCGAAAAGATCTTGTAGCATGCGCTCCATGAAGTCTTCAATCTTAGAGATGGATTCCGGTATGCCTGCCACACGTAGGTTGTTGCGCCTCTAGGAGCTGTTCTGAAGTGGCGGCTTGAGTGTCGTCTGCAGGAGACACTCTGGTTTCCTGGTGCTTGAGCCAGGAGTCATGGACATCAACCCTGTTCTTGACCTTGTCTAGCCGGTAGGTAAGTTGGTCTAACTTGGCGTTAATGGTTTTCAGGCTTGATTTCACTTCCAGTAGGATTGTTTTCAGGTCTAGGTCTTGATCCTCCAGAACTTCCTCTTCTGGGCTGTGGAAAACAGCATCCTTTGTCTAATGCAGGGTTGGTTTGTTTGGTGCTGAGATTTTTTTTCAAAGGTGAGCTTGGCTTGTTTGCTGTCTGGCCTCTCCATGGCCAGTGGGCGCAGGAAATCGGCAGCTGCCAGTTCAGCAGGAGGCCAGGTCTGTGTCAGCCGAGGCCGGCTTGGGGGTCATCCTCCCTCTCTCTCGTGAGTAGCAGTGAAGGAGAAAGGAGGTGATACCTCTCCTTCGGGCGCCAATCCTCATCCCCAAGCCAAGGGTGTTAGTCCCATGGCCACCAAGGGCAGTGAGGCTCAACAAAACACCATTTGGAAGGGCCTCAGTCCTCAAATCCGTAGACCCGGCTGGGGCGCGTGATAGTGGCTATAGGGAGGCATGATAGCCGAGCTCCCACTCGCAGCAGAGGTCGGCGGCAGCTCAGTGCCCCCTTTGGGAGTAGAGCATTCAAGTTCCCCCGCCCGCTGGCTGGTAAGTTTGCGCTCACTGACCTGCCCCTACCCACGGTCTTGTCTCTTCTCTCTCCGCTTGCAGTAGGAATTCAAAGCAGGCAGCAGCAATGGGCAGTGGTCTTCTGTTGTTGTGCTGTTGCAATGGATGTCTGTATGGGGATGTGGCCCCTGGGTCGCAGCTCGGCCCCAACGTGGAGCGATGGAATCAAGGTGCTTGTCTGCTGTGACATAGCCTTCAGCCGGTGAGCCCTTTAGGGTTTCCAGGGGCGAGAGCAGGGAGGGTGCTGGGACAGCCCCCTTGTCCCCCTGCTAGTCTGTCATGCAATTGGCCTCTAGGTCCCCGGGCCGCCCCATAATCTGCCGTATGGCCCAGGTCCGCTACAAGCATGAGGGAGGCAAGGCAGGCCACAGTGAAGTCTACGGGTCCTCTGCATTATCCACTGGTGACGTCTCTAACAGTGGTGGCAGTGAGGTGTGCCCCCTGAGCTCCCGTGTGTAGTAGGGGCCGTCTATAGCCGGGTTGGAGGTAGATTGGAGCGCTGGGAGGATGAGGTCGCCTGGGCCCCTTTCCGCGCCCCATGCTGCTCCGCACTCACCAATCTGCCGATGAATCCACGTCATGTCCCACTGGAGGCCCGAGCGGATCTAGGCCTCTCCTTCTGCACCAGCCGGCCAGGCACTGGCCCACTTGGCAGTCCGGCAGCCCCAGTCGGGTTTCGATGCGTTGTGGTGTGCTCAACCACCAGACAGCATGGGCGGGCCTGGCACCAAACTGCTCTCTCTACGTCTGTCTCCCTTCCTTCCGCGCATGAGTGGTCAGCTCAGGCCTCCGTTATCTCTCTGCAATTCCCCCCCAGCGCTCGTGCTTCATTGGGATCTTTGCAAAAACAGTTCATGGACAGAATGCCGAACAATGTCATACCTTCACCCCAGTAAAGAGATCTGGGCCTAAATCCATCGTTTGTTTGCTCACCATGCCATTCCAGTTTTGTATTTGTCACCCGGAGTGGGACGGGTATGCTCAGATGTGAGTCCTGTGCTCGCCATGCCACTGGAATCAAGCTATCCTGGCTGATTAGGGCCGAAAGCCCAAAATCGGTAATAGGATGCTTGTTTCCAGTCCAGGGAGGACCTGGCTTGGCAGTTCGGGCTGGACTGTTCCCATGGGGGACAGGGTCAAGACTGATTTGCATATGGCTGGGTTCAAACTGGAATGGCAAGGTGAGATAAAAAACGATGGATTTAGGGCCAGATCTCTGTACTGGGGTGAATGTATGACATTGTTCTGCATTCTGTCCATCAACTGTTGCTTTTGCATTTGTCACCCCGAGTGGGACGGGTATGCTCAAACTTGAGTCCCATGCTCGCCATGCCACTGGAATCAAGCTATCCTGGCTGATGAGGGCTGAAAGCCCGAAACCGGTCCTATGATGCTTGTTTCCAGTCCAGGGAGGACCTGGCTTGGCAGTTCAGGCTGGACTGTTCCCATGGGGCACGGGTCAAGACTGATTTGCATATGGCTGGGTTCAAACTGGAATGGCATGGTGAGCAAAAAAACGATGGATTTAGGCCCGCATCTCTGTACTGGGGTGAATGTATGACCTTGTTCTGCATTCTGTCCATCAACTGTTGTTTTTTCATTGGGATTTTGGCCACCCCAGCGTCCCCGGTGGTATGAGTTGTCATGGCTCTGACTGTAGGAGCAGATGGTCCCTGTGTGCGTTAGGACATGACGGATTGTGGGCTCAGTGGGCAGAGCTCACTTATGATGCAGCCATCTTGCACCGTGCTAAGCCATGCCCCCCGGCCCCTTTCGTTTTTAATTCCATTTAAAAGATCTCTGTGTATGCTCTGTAGCTTTTTTTTTATAACAGATTTTATTGAGTTTTAACTAACAGTTCAGCAGTGTTTCATCATTTGAGTTCCAGCAATCATTACTTGGTTGTCCATGTAGTTTCACATTTCTATTACGATGATATAGCCTTCTGCAACAATTTCAGAAGTTGAAATTATTATTGTAAATCCCCCCACGAGCCAACGTTATACTAATGTATGCGTGGTTCACAAGAAAAGTATACAAATCAACTATGCTAAGTGTGGTGAAGGGGCAGCTGAGCAGCAAGGTATTGTCATAGCCTATTGGTTCAGATTTTGTGGGGGTGCCTGGGTGTCTGTACCAATGACTGCACTCTCCATGTAGAGGGCGCTCATTCTGGATTCTGTGGCCTCTGAGTCAGGTTGTGTTAGTTCATGTAATAGAGCATCCCAAGATCTAGCCACCTCTAAGTTTCTCAGTCCTCTATTAGCTTCTCTTAGGAGTATCCGTCGGTCACATTCCGCCCATTTTGAGAATTCCTTTTTCCAGGTGGTCAATCTAGGGCCCCTGGTTGATTTCCAGTTCCTGGTTATTTCACGGTTAGCCAGAACAAATGCCAGGTCCTGGAATTTACTGGTGACTTTGGTCTTTGAGGTGTGGGGGAACCACCCTAATAGACAATGGGCTAGGGAGTAAGGGAGCTCCTTATCAATGACCTCGCCCACTATGTGTAAAACCCCCTCGCAGTATTCGCACAACTTTAGGCAGTCCTAAAACATATGCAAGATAAATGCACGATCTGTGCCGCAGCACTGGCAAGCCGCTTCTTCTATGTGAAAATATCTGCCTAAACGGGGGTCAGGTAGGCACTGTGAAGATCATAATCATTTATCAGTTTGAAACACGTGTTTCTGGAAACTCTAGGGTTGCTGGTCAGTATGTTGTCCCAGTCCTTCATCGGTATTGGGGTAGCGGTAGCTAAGTGCACTTCCCACTGGAGACGCAGTTTCTCCAGTGGTTTTTGCTCATCTGTGCAGAGCGCTCTATACAGGCAAGACACTGCCTTGATAGTGCCTGCTAAGTGGGCTATACAGTAACAACTCTGTTGTGGTGGGGTTCCATAGCTCCAGACTGCCAGTGCTTATGAATTGCTGCTGTGAGTGCTTTGTGTAATAGAAAATGTCTGCGAGGAAGTCCGAACTCTGCTCAAAATTCCTGAAACTGTGCCAACTCTGCGTCTCTATAGAGGTTGCCCATCTTAGTTGCCCCTGCTTCTATCCATGCTTCTAAGTCCCGTCAGTTACCCCTGTGTAGGAGAACCCTCAGCATATCTAATGGAATATCCAGGGAGTATGGAACTCTGACTCTCTTTCTCTGTAAGCTTCAGTGCCAGCATTTGGCCTGCACTTTAAGTTCCTGGGGGTCTCGTCCTCCTGACCTGTTCACCCTAAGGAGGACTCACAATATGTCAGGTAGAGGCAGTGTGATTATGTGAGGAGCGTCAGTTTGTTTTCGTCCCTTGAGCGGCGCCTCTTACCATCCACTGCAGTTGTACCACTATGTAGTGAGTCTCGAAGTCAGGGGCGGCTAGCCCACCTGCGGTCGTCAGTCGCTGCTTTGTCATCGGGGCAACTCTACAGTGTCCCGATCCCCACAAAAAGGATCTGATCTGTGAGTCCAGCTCCTTGAAAAAGGCTGCGGGGATCCAGAGTGGAAGCGCGTGGAAATAGAACAATAGGCATGGGAGTGCCACAGTTTTAAGGAGTGCAATCCTCCCAGCTACGGAGAGCTGTAGCGTCCGCCAGAAAGCCATGGACGCTCTTAATCCTCAGGAAGTTCTTTCTATGTTGCCCTCATAGAGGTCTGGCCCGGTATGGTAGATGTGGACCCCCAGGTACGGCAAGCAGCTAGGCTCCCATGGCAGGTGTGCAAGGTCTCTCTGGGGGTGTCCTGTCCGCACCACTAGGAAGAGTCTTGACTTTCGCCAACTCACATTTAGCCCGGAGAGGGAGCCAAATCTTTCCAGCAGTGCTCGAGCTCCCATTAAGTTATCATCTCCTCCCTTCAGGAACAGTAATAGATCATCAGTGTAAAGCGTTATTTGGTGCCTGGTGTGCCCAACGTTCATTCCTCTATAGGCTTGTTCCCTTCGGGCCGCATTCGCGAGTCGTTCTATAGCGAGCACAAACAGGAAGGGGGAAAGCGGGCATCCCTGTTGGGTGCCAAACTCTACCAGCCATCTCCTCGTGATGTATCTCCCTGTGCGTACCCTTGCCCTGGGTCTGGTGTATAGAAGTTTAGTCCAATTAATAAAGCCCTCCCCTAATCCCATGTGCGCCAGCACTTCATATGGGTAGGGCCAGTCCAAGCTATCAAAGGCTTTTTCTATATCTACTGCGATAATCACTGTGCCTTCCTGATTTCCCTCTTTTGCCGCTCATCGCAGTCTCTGTCTGTGCTGCAACCTCTTCCCTGGCTCCGAGGAGCTCAGGTTGGAGCTCGGGGCAAATCAGTCTCCAAGTCTCTGTCTCTCAGTCATTCTTCTGCTTTTTCTACATCATTCATTAATGTTTGTCTAACCCCCTTAGTTTTGGCTATGCAGTATCCCCACACCACCACTTTAAAGTCATCCCATTCTGTTTGAGGGGTGGACACAGTTCCAGTGTTATCAGTGAAGTATTGCATTATTTTGGTCCTGATCGTTTCCCGGAAGACCTGGTTTTCCAGCAATTCAGGCTTAAGCCTCCATGTGGGAATTGAAGACCTGGGGGGCACCCGTCCCAGCTGTAGCAGAACTGGGTTGTGGTCTGAAATTATGCGGGATAGGTATTCGATCGTGTCAATCAGGTTATGCATGTCAGGAGTAGATAGGAAGAGATCTAGGTGAAAATGGACCTAATCGAGCCTGAATAAAGGAATAATCCTGTCCTTGTGGATTCAGGCACCTCCAGGAATCTACCAGGCCCCATTGTCGTCGCCAGTCCATGAACATTTTAGCTGTGCGGGTCGTTTTGGAATCCTATGGGGGGGATCTGTCGAGAAAGGAATCGGATACACAATTGAAGTCCCTTCCAATTAACATTGTTGTCATCAATAGTGGGAACAGCCGTAGTGATAAATTGGCAAAAAAGGTGCCCTGATCAGTGTTCGGGGCATATATATTTACCATGGTTATCTCCCTCCCCGCTAGTCAACCCCGGACTGCTCCATACCTGCCCTCAGTGTCCCCTATGGTGACTAGGAGTTGGAACGGGACCCCCGCTCGGATCCATATGAGAACCCCCGAGCATATGCAGAGTATATAGTAAAGTATGTCTGGCCCTTCCATCATCGCCTCAGCGCTTGGCCCTCTTTATCGGTGAGGTGTGTTTCCTACAATAGCGCAATGTGTACTCCTCTAATACGTAGGTAAAAGAACACCTTGTATCATTTTGCCATGGTATGCATAAACTAGTCAGCTGGCCATGGGGGTTCCTGGTGTAGTGAAAGAGTCCTCGTTCAGCTTACTTATGGGTAGGTGGGACATACTATGTGTGGTGGTTGTTCAGGGCATATCTCCGGGCTTGAGGGGAGTCAGCATGTCGGCAATCAAAACACAGGCTGTCCCAGCTCCCCACAGGTGCATCTGGCGCATCAAATGAGAGAAAAGAACCAACAGCAGACTCCAATAACCGCACCTCCTCAGTGTGTTCCCCAAGTGATGAATTGGTAGTATATAATGAATCAGTGTGCACAGTCGGCTCCGGCACCCGCCGTTATGGGATGCCAACTGCCAGGCAGAGATACAATACTTTGAGCCCACTGGAGCGGTGCACTACCAGGTGAGTAAAATGTCAATAAAGAAGCATGATCAGTGTGTTTGTTGCAAAAATAACATCAGCCAACCTATTTCGTTCAATTATTGAACTTCGTCAGGGCAAGCGTGTAGATATAAGAATAGTGGCGAGCAGTGCTTCCTAACGGGGTGATTCTTGTGGCCCAATCAGATCCGGCCTCTGGACTGGTTCAGTAGCGTGGGCCTCCTTGATAAGAGCCTGTTTAGTGTTCCTGCAGTCTGGCGTAGCTTCGTCTCAGCTCACGGAAAGGCATCTGGCGCAACATAAAATGTTGTCTGCTATGCCAGGCATGATCTTGGGTAATTCTAGGCTTGAGTTCTCAGATACATGGGATTCAAGGTCTGATTCAGAGTCTGATGGGAGGGACCGCAGTTCAACTGCCTCCTGACTTGTCTGGCCTTTGCTTATTTGGGCTACAACCTCCATCACTCTCTGGCGTCCTAGCTTAGCTTCAGTGTGTGAGGTCATGGCCAGGCTCTGCTTCGATCGTTTGTTTCTGTGGTCCTTGCGAGGTTGTTGCAATCCTCCACCTTCCTTGTCAGACTTTGGCTCGTTTTGGGTCTCCAGCCGGCTTACTGCGGCGACTGGAAGAACCGCTCCCCATCCTGGGTCACCACTCTAAGCTTCCCCACGAAGAGCATTACATATGGAAGGTCCATCTGCCGCAGTTTACTTTTGACTTCTTGATAGAATGCCCTCTGCCGCTGGACCTCTCTGGAGGAGTCTGGAAAGATGCGCACAATCACATTGTCTACTCTAGGTTCTCCTATTTTGCGTACTTGCACCAGTATGCAATCCCGGTCTTTGTAGTAAAGGAGTCTTGCGACCATCGGTCACGGAGAGGGACCAGGCTGGGAGGTTTTGCCGGCACTCGGTGCGTCCTTTCAAGGGCAAAGAATGCAGACAGTCCTTCGGGGGCTACAAATGTGCGTAGTCATTGTTCCAAGAAGTGTACTGTATTTGTGCCTTCAATTTTCTCCAGCAGGCCTACCACTCGGATATTGTTGTGGCATGAACAGTTTTAAGCATCCTCTGCTCTGTTCTCCAGTGTCCACACTTTGGATTACATGAGTTGTAGGTCCTTTTGTATTGCACCTATAGCCGGGGAGAGATCAGCGAGTGTGAGCTCATTATTAATCACCTTCTCTGCCAATTTCCTGTGGTTGTCCTTAAGCAAGTTGAGGTTGGCAACAATAGTGTCAATTTTAAGTTCCAAAGTTTCTCTGGATGCAGTAATCAATCAATCAATCAATCAATCAGGGGTTGGTGAAGCGCGCTACTCACCCGCGAGGGTCTCAAGGCACTGGGGGAGGGGTAGGTCTTGCAGCTCCGATCAGTTGAAAAATTTCAACTGATCGGAGCCAGGTCTTGAGTGCCCGTCTGAAGGTGAGTAGGGTAGTCGAGCGTCTTATTTCAACTGGGAGAGCGTTCCATGCTGTGGCGGCTGTGTAGGAGAAAGCTCTCCCTCCGGCTCTGCTTCGTTGGATGCGGGGGACCTCTGCCAGGGTGAGGTCCGAAAAGCGAAGGTTCCTCTTGGGTTTGTGGAAACTCATTCGGTCGTTGAGGTATTTGGGTCCGATGTTGTTCAGGGATTAGTTTGTAGGTGACCCTCTTCTCAATGGGGAGCCAGTGGAGCTCTCGTAGGTGCGGCGTCATGTGTCCCCAGCGTGGTAGTCCTAGGACGAGCCTGGCGGCGGCGTTTTGGATGGTTTTAAGTTTGCAAAGTAGTGATTTGTTGATTCCGGCGTAGAGGGAGTTGCCGTAGTCGAGCCTGCTGGTGATGGGTGCGTGTGTGACGGTCTTTTGGCAGTCTGAGGGGATCTATTTGAAAGTCTTACGTAGGGGTCGGAGGCAGTTGAAACTGGCGGCGGCAATAGCGTTGATTTGGCGGTTCCTGGAGAGTGAGGAGTCGCGGATTATGCTGAGAATCCGAGCGTGGTCTGTTGGGGTTGGAGGGGGGCCGAGGCCGGGCAGCCACCAGGAGTCGTCCCAGGCTGAGGGGCTGGGACGAAGATGAGATCCTCAGTCTTTTCCGAGTTGAGTTTGAGGCAACTGTCCTTCATCCAGGTGGCTACTCCACTCATTCCTTCCTGGAAGCTCATTCTGGTGTCTTCGATGTTGCTGGTGAGGTAGAGGATGAGCTGGGTGTCGTAAGCGTAGGATATTATGCTGAGTCCGTTCTGTCTGACGATGGTGGCGATGGGGGCCATGTAAATGTTGAATAGGGTCGGGCTCAGAGAGGATCCCTGGGGGACCCTGCAGATGATGTCGGTGGGTTTGGAGAGGAAAGGGGGGAGCTAGACCCTATGTGTTCTGCTGGAGAGGAAGGATCGGATCCAGTTGAGGGCATCTCTGCGAATTCCCGTGTTGTGAAGTCTGGTGGTTAGTGTGCGGTGTGAGACGGTGTCGAAGGCTGCAGAGAGGTCGAGGAGGATGAGGGCTGCGGTGTGTCCCTGATCGAGCAGCATGCAGATGTAATCGGTGGCTGCGATTAGGGCTGTCTCTGTGCTGTGGTGGCTGCGGAAACCAGATTGGGAGGGGTCCAGTATGTTGTTTTCTTAGATGAAGGTTGTCAGCTGGGTGTTCACGATTCGTTCTGAGACTTTGGCAGCGAAAGGAAGGAGGGAAATGGGTCTGTAGTTCTTGAGGCCGGTTGGGTCCGCCAATGGTTTTTTGAGGAGGTGCCTCACTTTGGCGCGCTTCCAGTCCATGGTCAGGTGCCCGAGGCCAGGGAGGAGTTGAAGGTGCGGGTTAGGTCGGGAGCAATGGCCGTGATGGCTCTGTGGAAGATGTGCGGGGGCAGGGGTCTGTGGGGGCGCCCGAGTGGATCTTCTTCATGGTGGTAGTGATTAGTTCGACTGAAGCGGGGCGCCTTGTGGAGAGTGTTGGGTTGGCGCTGGTCGTGATTGTAGTGGTGAAGGCCGTGGTTGGTTCGTTGAAATTGTCGTAAAGGGTCATTATCTTCTGGTGGAAGAAGGTGCTGAGCTTGTTGCAGAGATCTTGGGTGGGTGTGGTGTCAGTGGCTTCGCATGATGGTTTGGTGAGACGTTTGATGACGTTGAAAAGTTCACTAGAGTTCGCTGCGTTGGCGTTGATTTTTTCCCTGATGAAGGTTCTTTTGGTGTCCCTTATTAGTTGGTGGTAGTTCTTCATGGCGGTCTTGTGGTTGCTGAGGGCTTTGTTTGTCTTCTGGTTCCTCCATGTTTTCTCGAGTTGCCTGCAGGCGCGTCTAGTCTCAAGGAGTTCGGTGGTGAACCAGGTGACTTTTGCGGGGCGTATTTTGACTGCCAGAGGGGGGCTAGTGTGTTCCACCGGTGGAGTTCCTTGGCGGTGGCGTCTGGGTCAGTGGTGGCTGCGGGAGGGTCATGGAGAAGGGTAGTGTTGAGGAGGTCTGGAGTGATCTTGCTCCAGTTCTGTGTAGGCGGGCGCGGGGCTGGTTTGGGCGCGGTGCTGGAATTGAAGGTGAAGTGGATGCAGTGATGGTCTGTCCAGGGAGGCCGGGTGGTGTGGGTGAACCGGGTGTTCGACCCTTCGGTGAAGATGGGGTCCAGAGTGTGTCCCGCGTTGTGGGTGGATGTGCTGACTAGCTGCTTGAGTCCTAGGTTGGCGAGATTCTCCAGTAGCGCTTTGAAGTCGGGGTCCTGAAGGATTTCGAGGTGAAAGTTTAGATCTCCGAGCAGAATGTAGTCTGTGGAGGCGATGGCGTGGGCTGCAGCGAGTTCGGTGATGGTGGCAATGAGCTGGGCACAAGGTCCTGGTGGTCTACAGATGAGAGTGCCCCGCAGCGTTGTCCTGGGTTTGGTGTGTACCTGGAAGTGGAGGTGTTCCAGGCTGGGAAGCGCGCTGCTTGGGCTGGGTACGGTGAGTTTGAGGGAGGTTTTGTGTGCAATGGCGATTCCCCCCCCTGGTCGGTTCGGGTGGTCTAACCTCTTGAGCTTGTAGCCGTCTGGTATGGCTGTGGCGATGTCAGGTCCGGAGCTTGCATTCATCCAGGTCTCAGTGAAGAAGGCGACGTCGGGGCGAGAGTGTCTAGTAGGTCCCAGATTTCTATGGCGTGCCGGTTTAGGGAGCGTATGTTGAGAAGGATGCAGTTTATGGTGCTGGCGGGTCTGGCTGCTGGTGTGTCTTTGTCGGTTGTGTGCGGGGGGTCCAAGAAGAAAGTGTTGCGGCAGTGGGCCCACAAGAATGTTCCTTGAGTGTTGAGGGGTGAGGCCCGCGTGCAGGATTTGAGTAGGCTGGGTTTGAGTGCAAGGAGGCTGGCGAAGGTGTAGCAGGGGGCGGCCCGGCGGACCAGGGGTCTTAGCGCTGGGCGCGGACGGGCGCAGACGGGCTTGCCTTAGGTTTTAAAGGGGAGGGGGCGGCATTGATGAGGAGGCGGGCGGGAGTGTGGAGAGGGCGGAGCAAGAGCGACCAATCACGGGACTCGGGGGCGGGAGGCGGCAAGGCGATACAGCGCTGGATTAACGTGGGTAAACAACCTGTAAAAGAAGAAATACCAAAACAGAGATACACCAAGACACGCACTGATGTCAGGACCGTGGAAACACAATCACACCAAAAACCTGGTGCAGAGTCGGGCCCGAGGCTCGAAGTCTGCTAGGCGTCAAATGCGGGGTGTATCAGCTGGTGGAGCTGCGGGGAGAGTGCTGCCTGGACCGAGGTCTGGTCAGCACAACCAGACATAGCTTGTAATGTATCCTACAGTGTGGGGTCTGCTGTAGATCTCACTGTTGGTAGGGCAGTTGACTCCGCGGGTGGGGCCGTGTTCATCTCCTCCTGATCAGGCTCTTTTCTCCTGGAGAATTTGCCTATTTTCGTTAGGATACTAACCCTGGCAGAGCGCCAGCTAGGTGTTGTGTGGACTGGCTTGTACAGGCCCATGCACCTTTTATAAAGATTACGGCCCTAATCTCCCCGATGCTCTGAGGGCTGTAGGCTCGGCGCTCTCAGGTCTCCTCCTAGCGAGTCAAGAGGATCGGGCCCTCTGGGCAGTATGTGCTGGCTTCATTTAATTTTATTCTAATTATTCACTTTCTTCCGTGAGTGGGCAGCACTTGCAGCTATCAGAGCAGTCACTCAGCACCCATCAGGAGAGATTCCTCATGGGGGGTAGGGTAGCCCATTAGCAGTGGGCTGCATCGGTGGCAGGTCTAAAGGTGTGTCGTTAAAAACTTCAATTGATGTCTGCTTGGGGGCCGAGAGGCAGCAGATGTTATGTTATGTTATGTTAAAATATTTATATAGCGCAACGTTCCCCTGATCGGTTTCTTGGCGCTGCTGGGATTGAGCTCTATGAGGCTGGGGGCTTAGGAAGAGTAGGCTTGCTGAAATAGCCACATTTTAAGCAGCTTCCTGAAGTGAAGATGCGAGTTAGTGGATCGGATTGAAAGAGGGAGGGAATTCCAAGTTTGGGGGGAAAGCGTGGAGAACCGGATCCCGCCATATTTTAGGCGCTTATATCTAGGGACGGTCAACAAATGTTGACCAGAGGAGCGGAGGGTACGGGAGGGAGTGTATTTCTTGATCCGATTGGAGATGAACCTTGGGCCTGTATCTGAAAGGGCTTTATGCGTAATGCAACTGAGCTTGAAGATACTGCGTTGTTCCACAGGAAGCCAGTGCAGTTGTTTGAGCAATGGTTTTATATGCTGGCGAGCTGGGAGTTGGAAAATCAGTCTGGCCGCCTGGTTCTGTATTAGTTGCAAGCGGTGCATCTGGTAAGCAGGAACACCTGCATACAGTGCGTTGGCATAATCTAGCCGCGAGATGATAAGCGCAAGAACGACCAGAGTTAGGGCTTCTGATGATAAAAATCTTTTTATTTTTTTTATTTTTTGTAACATCAGGAAGCAGGCTGACACCACATAGCTGATCTGAGATTTCATCGATAGATCGCTGCTGATCTTGACACCCAATCTTTTTGCCGAAGAGGCTGGGGTAGGCGGGGAGCCCAGGGCGGGAGTCCAGAAGCTGGCATTCCAGGAGTTGAGAGGCGTGAGTGTCAGGACCAACTCTGTCTTGTCAGGAATAAGTTTTAATTGGTTAGTGTTCATCCATGTACTAATGTAGGTCATGGTAGCCTGTAAGTTGGATTCTGATAGTCTCGTAGGTTGAATATTAAAAATAAGTTGCAGATCATCTGCATAATTATAGACCAGGACTCCCATTTCCTTCAAAGTCGATATTAAGGGTTGCATGTATAGGTTGAATAAAAGGGGGGATAATGAGGAGCCCTGTGGGACTCCGCAGGAAAGCCGGCCTTTCTTTGAGCAAACATTGCCTAATCTGACTGATTGATGTCTATCCGTCAGGAAGGAGTGCACCCACCTCAGGGCCTGGCCTCCAACGCCAGCGCTGCGGACACGGTCGATCAAGATGTTGTGATCGACCGTGTCAAATGCGGCGGAAAGGTGTAAGGCAGATGATTATCCATTCCCACCTCCCTGTCTCGTAGTGCATTTGGGGCAAAGGGCATTAGCCAGGAAGACTGTAGATTCAGCGACCCAGTGCTGTACCACCATGTCACGCGGGCCCCCGCTGTCTCGCAACTGTGCGCAGCCCGGAAAGCCTCTCTCAGCTCTCTCAGTCCGACAGGGGCTTGTCAAGGGGTGGGGCCCTCCTTCCTTAGGTCTGTGGCAGGCATGCCTTTCTCCTACCTTCTCGCGGGAGTGGTGCAGAGTCCCGCTGCTATGCCTCAGCGCATCAGTATGCAGTTCAGCAGAGGCCTTCAGGCTCTGTTTCCTGGTGCAGTGGTCTTCTCCCAGGTGTGCCACTCTCACAGCGGGCCTGCGGAGGCATGCGATCCATCCTACCAGCTGGGACAGAGCCTGCGGCAGCCCCCAGCCCACCCGGTCTAGTTCCTCTTTAGGGCAACCACTGGTCCCAGCTTGCCAGGTCCGCATTCTGCAGTCTCTGTGGTTCCGCCATTTTGGATGCTGCGACCTGTCATGCAGAATCAGTCTCTCTTGGCCAGTCGCAGCACCCTTGCTGCAGTCCCTATCCTCAGGGGGAGGGGGCACAAGGGAACAGTTTTACTTCGGTCCCAGGCACGGCGCTCACTTCCTCATCTCACCAAAGCTGAGGGTGCCCCAACTGGGAGCTGCCATTTTAATCTTCTGCATCACCAGGTGCACTCACATTTTCAGAATTCCGGAGCCACACAGTGATGAGGGCACCATGCAGTGAAGTAGAATGCCTCGGCAGTGCCCAGTCTAAGATTAGGGCCCGGGTTTGAGTGACAGGGTTCAGGATGTTGTCAGATTGGGCCCTGTTGCGAGGAGCTCAGCACAGTGCTGCTCACTCCATCGTCGTCAGGCCACGCACCATATGCTCTGTAACTTATATGCTTCTTTATCCACCCCACTGCTGTATAGCAGCTTTTTCTAAACAGTTTTAGGGCAGAGCATATCTATGCTGTCTCCAAGAATGCAGTACTATCTGCTGAATAGACTGTACAAGATCCTTTAAAAGTTTAGTTCTTGGAGTAATGTTGTAATTTTTCTTCTCTAGATGAATACAATATTCATGAAACTCTTTCCAATTTCACTTTGAGACCCCAGATCTATACATCATGGTGTTGCACAGAGCTTTAACCATTTCCTGAATGGGCTTTTCAGATATTTTTGGTAACTCACTGCTATTTTGCAGAATACCATTAGTATTAGGATTGGATACAATGGTCATTGAAGTTCTTACATGCCCGTAAGTGGCCATTTCTCATCGATATTTGCTGGGGTATTAAATCCATTCACTAAAGGAATTGTGGGCACCAACCAAAAGGGTTAACTGTGGCTTCCATGGGTATCTTGAGACTTTTGACCTTGCACCCAACAGGATTAAGTCTAGGGAATAGATCTCTCCAAACCTACTGTTACTTTTGAGGTACACAGAACCAACATTTGAAGTTGCAGTAGTTGATAATTGTGGAGGAAATCTATGTATATGAGCAGATTCAGCTGCTGATTAATTGCCAAGTCTGCTGAACAATTAGGAGGAGAGTGGGGAGGTAAACTCAAACTACAAGACATTTCAGAAAAGATCTTGCTGTTTTGGCATGTTCTTGTGTGGAATTTTGCTGCACCCTTTCTGCATTCTCGAATCTTCACTTATACTAATATTTTCCATGCACAGCTGTGGGGAATTTATTAATTCCTCTACCACTGCGTGTGCCTAACTTTCTAGCTGGAACGGAATGAGCACTCTTCCCTGACACTCTTTTTACCTCAGTAGCCTGTAATTTAAAATTAACATCTTGTTAAACCCTCTTGATCTGTGTTCCTTTTCTTTCTCTTTACTAAGCTATATGTTTTAGTAGCAGTTTATTTTTGTTATACTTGCCCCACCCCTTGCACAATATCATTGAATGGGCCAAGGCTGCAACCCCCCCCCTACTGTTTCCTTGAGATTCTATTCAGGTATGGCCTTCTGGGACTCAGAACACAAGGACCTATACTCATAATCCCCCCAAAAACGTATAAGAGGACCAGGGGCTGTAGAAGATTTGGATGAGGTCTCTCGTAGTTTTTCAGTAGAATGTTTGGAACCCCCTCAGTCTCACCTTAAACTGCTCATACAATAGACAAGAGCTGGCAGGTTCAATCAATTTCTTCTCCAAGTCCTCATCATTAGGACTCCCTGATTCAACACTGAAATCTGCAGAACTCTCTTGAGTCTACACCACATGGCACAACTCCTTTTTTGCCCCAGCACGACAACCTTCACTAATTGAGTGCATCATTCCGGTCTCGTCCGCCCCGCCAGTACAGTCTATGTGTTACCAATCAGCAGCATGTCCATGGTAAACATGGAGAGCAGCGTAATCCAATATCCAGGAAGGCAACCAAACCAATGTTTCCCAAAAGACCAGTATGGACCATGCAACAATTAATGAACAAGGGGGGCAATCAGAGTAGGTCCTTTTAAAGGTCTTGCTACAGACAGTTCCAACTGTTGCATACAGAATTGTATGTGTATGCAGTATTGCACTTTGTTTTTAAAACCGTTTTAAAAACGGTGACATTTTTGAGATCTGTATTCCACTAGACGCCTGAAATGTTTATTCATTATATCTGATTCCTAAAACTTATTTTATGACTTTTTATGCTGAAGCCTATCCACATCTTTTAACCACATCTCTTAGCTAATACAGTGAATAACAGGACATTTGCACTGGTGTAAGGACTCACTCCCCTATCTACCTCACTTACCGAGCGGTCATGCGGACTTCAGTCGCAGCCACCGCTCTCACGCTCCCATGCAGTGCCTCCGGTCCGCAATTCCTTCGCTGATTGTTGCGGAGAGACACAACCCTTCCACCCCCTCCGCAGCTTCCGCTTCCGGTCAGCAATAAAACGCTGATGCTGAGCCAGACGTGCAGCGGACGCGTGCAGTCGGTGTGTCGCTGGTGTGCCAAAGGCAAACCTGTCTATGCCTGCCCGCGCCCAAACAGGACTATGGGCCAGGAACCCTGTTTCCCCTCAGGCAGGTCTGCAGAAGTACTCAAGAGGTCAGCTCTTAGCACTCTGGTCTCTAAACTGCTCCCTGTGTGAACAGCTGATGGGCTCCATTAATCTGCCTGGGTCCAGAGGTGACTGTAACCAATGTGGCTTTAAGATGATCACCTTTAGGGACCAGCATCAAATGACTCCCTAACCCCAAGACTCCTTCTGGAAGCTAGGTATGATTAATGCCCGGTCAATCCCCAAGCATGCCATTGACATCAGAAATCTGTTAGTGGAAGAGAATCTCGATGTACTGTTTGTCACGAAACATAGCTTAAGGATAGCTCTGGGCCCATCAGTAATCTGCCACTGCCAAAAACAATTCCATTTCGATTCAAAATTCCATAATCCATCGCTGAAAATCCATCTCAGAAATAAGTAATTCGCACATCCCAAATCCAAAAAAACAAATAGAAGTGGGTGTAAAAATGTCTGATCTTCTATTTTATAAAATGGAAATCTTTTTTTTTAAATCATACTAAAAATAAATCTAACCTCGAAGACACTAACACTATTGTTAATACACTTTTTAATGTACATATTTGTATTAACTTTATTAAACAAAAAATGTTTTGTAAAAACGAGACCCCATGTGAGCCAACAACTGCAACCTGTAATGGAGTGAAAAAGTTGGTTAACAAAATTACCTAAAACACATTTCCTACATCTATCTACCTCCCTCCTCTCTCCTTACAATAAATATTTCCACTAAACTAAGGGGTTTATTAGGATGGCAGGCGGACTCCAGTCCACCCGCCACCCTAGCAGTGCTGGGACCGGCCGCCAGTCCTGCAGCGGTCCCGCACCGCCAATTGTATATTTAACATTGTGGCTGACGGTGCTGTATTCAGCACCCGCTACAATGTTAAAGGGCATGTTGTGCATGCAAATGTCGGGGGGTACCATGGGTACCCCCAAGTACAGCCACCCACCCCCCATGCCCCTTAGGGCCCGCAACGGGCCCCCAAAGGCATTCTCTGTAAGCCTTTCCATGGCGGAGTCTCTGCCATGGAAAGGCATGAGACCACCATCATCGTAATGCCACCATATTGCAGGTCTTTGCCTACCGGCGGAAAACTGGCCGACGGTCTTTCCATCCGCCTGGGTCCCCACCGCCATCGTAATATGGTGGGGGGAAATGTTAGGCGGGTGGACAGAAATGGCAGGCGGATCGCCACCGCAATACGGGCGGTGGCGATCTGCCTGCCATCCTAATAGACCCCTATGTATTTTAATATTTTAAATTTTTCTTAGCTTGACGGAGCTCTCCCTTGCATCTGATCCGTAGCATGACGATCCCCGTAATGACAAATTATGTTTATGCAGCAAAGTCATGTCTTTCTGTAAAAATGAAAAAGGGAAATTTTCTCCCATTGACTTCAATGGAAAAGCGTGGGGAAAAGTTGGAAAATTGAAAAAAAAGTAATTGTACATTACAATTTTTTTTATTTTTTTTTCTTAAATATTTATATTTTTAAACTATTTTCTGACTACTTTTTGCCAATGTATTTGTATAATAAAATAATATTAAAAATGTTAATAAAAATATGTTATTAATTCTTTAAATTTTTTATATTTATTTCTTCTTGTTATATTATAATACATTTCTATAAACAGTACACAATATTTGGGTTAATATTTACACAATAATGTAACTTAGTTCTCTTATTTGTACATTATAAATAGTGTTTTTAATGATGAAATACATCTTTAATAACTTTAACCATTTTTATAGTAACTAATTTACTCTACTATCATTTTATTTTCATGAATATTCTTTTTATGTTTGTATTAATTATATATTGACATCACCCTGAAAATATTAATATATCACAGTTCTGAAATTACTTTGCACTAAATTAAAGTCATAAATATTTAATGAAACACTATCTTCTTTAAAAAAAATACCTTAGTATTAAATGTAATACCCGAGTATTTAATTAAAAAATGTCTCCATTTTTTAGACATATTAAAATATAAAAAACTAATTTGCTAAATACTTTTTTTAAAATTAATATTGCAGTATTAAAATTAACAATATCTACCTCATTTTTAAACTTTTATATTTAAAACACAATTTTAAAATAGGTGTAATAATTTTAATACCTAAGTATTAAATCGACCAATATGTAAAGCTTCTTAGAACATATTAAATTATTAAAAATAATTTTTATTTATAAATTAATACCTAAGTATTAAAATATACAATATCTACCTTTTTTAATCAAAAATAATTTTTTATCACATTTTAAAATTACTTTAGCATTTAATTTATTATCAAAGCAATAAAATAAACACAATTTTGAATTTTTTAGAATCATTTTCAAATAACTTTTTAAAAAAAAATACCTGAGTATTAAGTTTAAAGCTATCGACTATTTTTTAAATATTAAAAACAAATTATTTTATTCATTACAAAAATAAAACAACTACCGATAATGTACTTACCATCCTATACTTACAAATGTGTTGCAATAGCATGCGTTGTAATGGCTTGCGTTGTAATGGTAGATGCGTTGTAAAAGGAATATGATGTAATGGTGTCTGCGTTGTAATGGTTTTGTTGTAAAGGCATTGCGTTGTAATGCCTCCCTATTAATGGTCCTCAGAAGAGCAGCAAGTATCGGATGCGGCTTTGGTGATGCCCTAGAGGTTGTCCTGCTCCACTATCCCTTGCCAGCTCTTTGCCTGGTGGTAGTCACTATGGCTTTGTCAATGCAAGAGGGTTTTAAGATCGCTGTCATTGGCTGTGCCAATATCAGTTACTGGGCATGTTAAAAGTATGAAAAAACATTGAAATTTGTTCTTGAAAATGGGTGCCCTCTTGTGTGACACAAAGTGAATTGCATCGTCTCGTGGATTGCCGTGATGATAGAAATCATGTTGCGTCTTGCAACATGTTGGCCATCTTGAAAGTATGCAAACCAAGATTTTCTACTCTTAAGGTGGGTGGTCAGGCATTTGAAAAGCCAATCATGTCACTTGCTTAACATTGGCAAAACAAGGAAATTAGGGGCCCATTAGGATGGCGGTCAGAAAACCACCCCGACCGCCATGGTAGCAGAAATCAATCGTCCGCCGGTACCGCAGGAAAAGCAGAGGTACAATTATGAAGAACCACCCAAAAAATCTGACAGCAGCGGAACAAGGCAATGAAAAAACGGGCATAGCAGGCGGAGAAGGCCATAATC
Organism: Lissotriton helveticus; assembly: GCF_964261635.1. Classification (NCBI taxonomy): domain Eukaryota; kingdom Metazoa; phylum Chordata; class Amphibia; order Caudata; family Salamandridae; genus Lissotriton; species Lissotriton helveticus. Next base: position 1,150,970,857 of record NC_136069.1, read on the forward strand.
CGTCCACGGTGGTCGTATTTGCGGCGGAAAATCACCAAACCGCCGCTATGATAGCAGAGACACCGCACGGAAAATTAGGATATTCCCGATGTGACCGCGGTACCTTCCGCCGTTTCCGACAGCCGCGGTCGCAAACAGTGATGAATGGGAGAGCCGGTGGAAGATCTGTAGCAAAGCCACCACTGCGGATGCTCCTTGTCACACATGGCGGTCGACAGAAAAAACTCACAAAAAGGCCACAAAGTGCACACTGAAAACTAGCCATGCCCTCAAAAACACCCAACACACCCCAATGACACAGCCACATGGCAACTGGAGAAGTGTGGCTCACCGGTTAGAGGCGGCAGACCCAGAAGCAGAGGTCGGCCTGGGACCAGGGTTCAATTCCTGACGCGGCAGGGTACGGGACCAATGTCAGCGAGCTCGATAAATCTCGCCTCGGTGCCTCTCTAACCATGGGTCCCACGCTGCAACTCGGAGCAATAGCTTGCTTAATCTCCACAACGGCCCCTTCGCTGTCGGGGATGCCCAATAGGGACCATCTCACAGGGAAAGCCAGGACGGGTTCCCCAGCGGTATACAGCGCCAAGAAACCCCAGGGTACACGTGCGCTCTACAAATACATAACATAACATAACATAACTTCAAAAATACAAATCCCAGGACAACCCACACTACACACCTGACAACAATACCCAATGTGGACACACCCACATATCTGAGTATGTTACCAACCCCATCCCTGACCAGAATCCTTTGCAATACTCCAGAAGTGAAGGGACATACACCATAGCTGAAATGAGAGGCAAATCAACACTCTATCACTACTTACACCACACACAGCAGCACCACCACTTCCACACCTACCCTACCACTTCCAGACCTGCCCCACTAACCCTCTTGCACATCACACAGCATAAACATCACCAACACCCCACCACTTACCCCCCTGCACCTATAACCCATTTGCACATCAAACACCATGGCAACACAGAAAATGCCCAAATTCAGAGAGAGTGAATTGACAGTCATGGTAGATGAGATAATCCGAGTAGAACCACAAGTATTTGGTATCCTGGTCCAACAGACACCATTAGCCACAAGAGCACAAATGTGAGCAAGTATAATCGAGAAGGTAAATGCAGTACGGACCACCCCACGATTAAAAAAGGAAATCATGAAGCGGTGGCATGACTTGAAGAGGGTTGTCAAAGAGAAGAGGAGCAAGAACCGAGAGCTGGCTCAGAGGACTGGCGGTGGCCCTCCCATTTCACCCAAAAGATTCACTGCATGGGAGGAGAAGGTGCTTGCCATACTGCATCCTGAGAGTCTCACAGGAATACCAGGGGGAGTACAGGCTGGTAAGTGCAAACATATGTAGACCATTACACAGCTATGTACTGTCCAGCAGAACTACAAAGCCACACCTCAGAGGCCCAAGTATATCCAAATGCACGACAAAACCCAACACATGTCCCACAGATGTAACATTCACTACATCTGAATCACCACAAAGGTAGCCAACATGTACAGGGTTGTATGTGTCCAGGCAACCAGCACTACAACTCCCACCATGGCCCCTGTACCACCCCTGAGCAGGCTGGAGCCCTCCACACCAACCCAGAAGTAAGTTGGCAGCCATCGTATGGTTCACCCTCACCTAACAGGTAGTTAGCCATCTTCCCTGGGAGGGCTGTTTGGGGCTGGGAGGCCTGCATAACAATGCCCACCAGGTCCCCTGTCACACACCTGAGCAGGATGGAGCACTCCCCCACCAGAAGCATTTGGAAGCCATTGTATCACTACAAACCAGCTTAATGGCAGGTAGCCATCTTAACAGGGAGGGTGTGGGAGGGTGAGAAGCCAGCACTACAACTCCCAACAGGCCCCTATGTCCCACCCCTGAGCAGGATGTAGCACTCCCCACCCACAGAAGCATGTGTCAGCCATTGTATCACGAAGAAGAAGGGAGTGGCCCTACTCACCATAGGACAGGGTGCCAATAAATTGACTCAAATGAGGAAACAAAATGTTTCCCTTGGCATGAACTAACAAGTAAACCACAATTATATATCACAAATATACAATGTTCTCACAAATGTATGTCAACAGCAGGGGAACCCAACACAATTATAGACTTACAATTAAGCATATAGAAATACCACAAAATATTTATTTATTGATCGTCAATGTGGACATTCATTGGATACACAAAATGTTAAAAACACAAATTCATAAAACACATGGGTAACAACTCCCAATAAAAATTGCAAGAGACAACAAGACGTGATAATTAAAAAAAAATCATCATAAAAACATTAATTTGATTGAATCTATTCCAGACTCCGGATTCACATCTCACATCCAAATTTCACATATCAGTATAATAGGAGTTCTGTTAGCTTTTTGGACTTAAATATTAAAAACGTAGGTGGTAGGTTGAAAGTAGAACTTTTTACTAATCCATCTGATAAAAACAGATTATTACATTATAGCAGCTACCACCCTAAAGCCCAAAAAGACAATATCCCATTTGGCCAGTTCCTTCATCTTTGAAGGAAATGTTCCTCTCTGACTGACTTCTACAAGCACTCGGATACTTTGAAACTTAAACTGAAAGATAGGGTTTACCCCAAAAAATAAATAAACCACTCTTTTAAACGTGCCAGATTTTATGACAGTGAGAGTATGTTTATTAACTCCAACACCAAGAGACAGAAGAAGACAATGACTAATAAAATAGTCTTCGCAAGCCAGTATTCCAGCCTAAGCCATAAAGTAAAAAAACATTATCAATTCTAATTGGGCTATTCTTAATGACAATGAACAGAGTGTTTTAGATCGACCCATCTTTGCGTTCAAACGCAATAATAATCTGCGGAAGGAACTGGTTCACACTTATAGAGAGACAGGTGAAACCAGACAATATAAGATTGAAGGCACAAGAGCAATTGGTAATTTCAAATGCGGTAGTTGCGCTATTTGTGCCTAGTAGGAAAATCAGTAGGGCATAACAATAAGACAATATGGGCAAAAGATTTGAACAACTGCAGGAGCAAAAATATAGTTTACCTTTTGATTTGCCCCTGCAATATGGGCTATGTAGGTGAGACAGGACGGGAATTAAGAACACGCCTATCTGAACATAAACCAGCTATTAGCAATAACAAAGAGAACGCCCCACTAGTGGATCACTTTATTAGGTCAGGTCATGCATGCACTGACTTAAAATAGTTTATTTTTGAAAGAGAGGGAGCAAAAGATGTGTTGATACCATTACCAAGCGCAAATTTCGTGAACAGTGGTATATATCCATTCTTGATACTATCAGGAATGGATTTAATTTGAAAGAAGAATGGGAGCGTTTGATAGGCTGATAATATTTCTATTTAAACATAGGTTGTTTTAAACTGAAAAAGAGTAGTGCCCCCCCCTTTGAATAGGACTGGATTTTGGCCTTGGTGTGACAGTACGGATGTTGTACCGACTGGCATCTTATACAGACATTACTTGACCTACCCTCTTCATGCATCATGAGACCACTGGTCCCAAAATTCAGTACCTTGTAGAGGCTTAGTAGCAATCTATAAGTGTTCATCTTCATTTTAAAAGAACCCCCTAAATATAATTAAGGTTACTTTTTTTTAAAAATATTGATTTATCCTTTATTACATTTGAAGTATGATTAAATTAATAAGTAATAGGATCAACAGGTAATGATCATGTTGACTCGCTATTAATATAGATATACAGACTTCCGCAGTATTTTCTCTATGTCAGCTACAACAGGCAAATATAGTGTGAGCAGATTGGTATAATAGAATTGCGCACGTTGATGACATCAGACGCTGAGTCGATGCACCACACAGGTGTTGTTTATCTTTGTCGAACGCAAAGGACTAGATTTAAGCGCCAAATTCGAGAATACTCAGAACTTTGTTCGTTCGAGAACCACACCGGATATCTGTTTAGACACGCTCTCTGACATTGAGGTAAGCCTACTCTTTTCGTAGGCTCAGCCACTATAGTTCAGATTTCAGAACAGGACTAAGATAGGACACAATTGTTGTTCTCCGTCACAGTTCCCTTACAGGACCGGTTGGCAGCACACCCTTTTTTATGTAGACCTACGGACTTACAATCTATGTATAATTTGGTCTTTCTTGGTGTTTACACCCCTTAGGTTTTCCGTAACTGGGAACCAGACAGTTGTTATCAGTTTGGACATCGTGTATTTTAAGAAGGTGCGTACTCTCATTACAAGCACTTAGAGGTACGCTATAGACTACATTATTGTATATTATTATGTTTGCTTGTGTAGTTCTGTACATTATGGCATATCTCAGAGTGAATCTTTGAATAATCAAATACATATATATATATATATATATATATTCACTGAAAAAACCATAGGTTATAGACCATATATAGTTAGGAAATAGCATTTAGAAAACCTTATTTTACTCACACAAAACCATTGAAATTCCATATATAGTTAGTTGCACTAACTATATATCGCGCACCTGCAATCCACTGCTGATGATGTCACATATTACATCATTCATGACATGGTCAGTGACATCACTGATGACATCACTGATGACATCTCAAATGACATCACTGATGACATCACTGATGACATCTCATTTGACATTACTGATCACATCACTGATGACATCATTCATGTGATGATACAATGAACCTCTTCAGACTCTAATATAACCTTAGATACACTCAGTGTAAACAGACACTCACAGACTGTCACTCATCCATGGAGTTACTCACACACCTAGTCAGTCTTGCAAAGAATCAATCACACCTCGATTTCCTCAACTATATAGTTATACACACCTTACTTATTGGAACATATAATAACACATATTTACTCTGTTATACAATCCCTGATACAAGTTCACAATAATCCATACAGCCACTCACACATTCACTGGCTCTTATGCACAGTTATTTATATATGTCAACTATCACATGTACTGTGTTTTACATATGTACTTACTTTGACATGTAGCACTGAGATATCCATTCACTCACCAATACACTCATGCACACAGTCAACCGCCCATACAGATGTTTCCACATGCACTTTTGAACCCATACATCTAGTGAATCAACTGCTCACACATCTATGCACAGAGTCATACACCTCCCAGACACCCACACACACACTCAGTCTCCCATACAAATACTTGGGCAACTAATCAATAACCCATATAGTTAGTCATATAGCTAATGATCAACACATGCATCAGATTACAAAACAACAGACACAATGATGCACAATTTAAAACAGTTTAGTCACTAACCCATGCACTCAGTGAGACACATTTAATCACTCACTTATACAGTCAGTCATGCACCTACTAAATCCTTCATCCAGACACTTATACATCCACTCATTCTTCAATATGTAAGACATATTTTAACTTTACAGAAACATAGTCACTGGATGTTGTCATCAGTGATGTCATCAGTGATGTCATTTGAGATGTCATCAGTGATGTCATCAGTGATGTCACTGACCATGTCATGAATGATGTAATATGTGACATCATCAGCAGTGGATTGCAGGTGCGCGATATATAGTTAGTGCAACTAACTATATATGGAATTTCAATGGTTTTGTGTGAGTAAAATAAGGTTTTCTAAATGCTATTTCCTAACTATATATGGTCTATAACCTATGGTTTTTTCAGTGAATTTTCAAGGTTTTGTAAATGCTAATTCCTAACTATATATGGTCTATAACCTATGGTTTTTTCTGTGAATTTCATTGGTTTTTTAACAGCTAATATCTGTAGCTGTAAAATGTATTCTTCTTTAAATCCAAAAATATATTTTATATGTTTATGAATAATTTTTTTTAAAAATATTTTTTTTTCTTCGTTCCCGCTTCGCGAATCGGGAAGCTTCCCGTTAGCTGACCTTGATGCCGCGAAATAGACCGCGAGCCGGTAAACGTTTCTTTACCGCAAGTGCCGCGTTAGAAAACAACATCGTGACGCCTCCCGTCCGCATGACGTTCCACGTTGTCGCTTGATACGTCATATGACGTGCTACGTTAGCGAACTGGTACGCGAAGCGAGTGCCAAAGCGCAGGTTTCTGGAAGCAAACAGGGAGGCCCTGCAAAGCGCTTAATGTAAACACAGCAAGTCATGTGACTTGGTAATAACACTTTTCATTGGTTCATTTCACTTTTGGTTTCCTAATGATGTAAGACTAGGTCATATAATCTAAAATGAACACTTTTGATTGGTTGAGAACTCTTGTTTTTCCCAAATGATGAAAATCCCTCCTTCTTTCCTCACTCTGACTTTCATCATTGTGAGAGAAAGACCCTTTGTGATCACTGAGCAATGGCTTCTTTAGTAGCTTCAGCTGGTGCTTCCCCACCACCTCCACCACATCCAAGGAAGAGTGGACCACCTGCTCAAGTTGTAATTCAACAAGAAGAAGAAGAAGAGGAACAGGAGGACGAGCACGAAGAGAGGCAGTTTTTGCCTGAGCAGCCCAAGACGTCTCACCGGAAAGAAAACTTCATTTGGCAATTTTTTAAAATTCCCAAAGGTCAGAAAAAAGTAAATGCAAGATACGTAACTTGCCTTATATGTCAAGATAGACTGTCCAGAGGGACCGACAAAAAATACAGTTTCGGAAACTACACAATGCATCGCCATATGACTAGGTGGCATCCTAACAACTACAGTGCTGCACAGTTTCGGAACGACCTAGATAATCTCCCTATTATGGCCAGAAGATCTGTTGTACCGGAAGTAACGGGACCAGAGGGCAGGGAGATGGTGCCAAATATACAAATGAGATTTGGTGAAGTAAAACACACCTGCGTATTTTGCGATGGATTCATTTCCTACGGAGAAAGAAGCATCACTCTGATCAACAGAGCTATTGACTATCATATGCAAGTTTGTCCGAAACGCCCAAAATAATAAATACTTCTTTTTTTTGTTTTGTTGCTCCTGTTGAGCCCTTTACAATGAATCGTTTTCATTGCCCCCTCCAAGAAAAACCCAAAAAAATATAAAACTGTTCCGAAAAATTCAAAAACAGTAAAAAAATGTTCAGAAAAAAAAAAAAAAAAGTTCTTTTCAGAACTACCTCCCCGTTATTAAAAAATTGGTACAATATTTGGAACTGTGCCAACCTCTATTTCTCTTAGTTCGCTTCCTAGTTCGCTCGCTGGTACGCGAACTGGAAGCGAACCAAAAACAGTAAGTATAAGGGAAGGAAACACACACTTATGTTAAAAGAAAGACAGCTATAGGGGAGTAAACTAGAGATACTATTACCCATAATCCACTACTGATGATGTCACATATTACATCATTCATGACATGCTCAGTGACATCATCAGCAGAGGATTGCGGGTTTTTTGGCAACATGCCTTATCCACGGTTTAATAACGCTGCCTTTTGCTTTATATAAGTTTTCAAATTGTATGAAATATATACCAATAGGTCTTTATGAACCTTTAGGTAGTGCTTTTGTTCATGAGGTCTGGTCGCTTCCATACACATACAGATGTTTCAAAGATGATCAAGAAGTTTATCTGAATGGAGAGGAATGCACTGAGACGCCAGATCATTCACTAATGTGTAGGCACATACAGTTACACGATTCATGCAACAAACACCGACCAAATATGGCTTGCGTGTTGCAAGGCACGCCAGTTCCTGCTATCATCCCCACGTTCAAGTTGTTGGAAAATGGTAGTTATTTGATGCTCAATAATGAAGATTGTTCTGAGTTAATTAAAAGTATTCCTTTTATCGTAACAGTAAGTGAACGGGTTATTTGCTGCAGAAATGTTCTATTTCCTCCCACACATGAACATAGGGAGTTTTCAATCTGGCCACAAATACCAACCTTGGGACACGTTTCAACGGCATGACAAGAATAAGAGCTCTTTTGTCTCAGAGAGAGGTGGCCTTGAGTTCGGCCCGTGAAACTTTCGTACTTCACATAGCGAACACCCGTACACAGGTTTGCCTTTCAATTTCAGCAACATGTTTCCGACTATCTTTAACGCATCCTCCACAAAATCCCTGGCACACTTTTTTAAAGTTGTTACCAGTGGTCTCGTGACTTCATTTGAGAAAATCTTTGGAGTCATCCCTGCTCCCTTTCATTCCATTTTCTCCACTCTGGTTCGTGGATTGGCATTTTTACTTGCATTACCAGCGGACGCTCTTGTGCTTTTTTACATTTTTAAATATGGATGTCCCTCCTATGCAACCTCCGACCCTGCAGCTGCTGACACTGTTCCGCAATCGCATGCTAGAATATTATGGCACAATGCCGTTGGCGATATTAAGCACGGCATATGGATTATCTTTTCGGTTCTCCTACTTCACCTGTGTCCAGCCTGTATTTCACTGCCTGACCTGTGATTTCGATTGGGCCATTGATTTGTGTCTCTGCGGACCGGTTTCTCCTGACGTCGACTTTAATCAGCTGATGACTCCTATCATTACTCACGAGTTGATTTGTCCTGGCGAAAGGATTATGGCTGTGGCATTGATGCATGGACTACTTGGTCCCTGGAATTTACTGGCGGCAGCACAGTCTTTCTTGGAACACAGCTTTCTTGAAAACCCACCGAGCTGTCCTCTGATGGTGATAGAGGATCCGGTGCTGGGAGAGCACGTATGTTCTTTTCCGCTTTTAAATTGGATGGCTGAACTGTTTTCGGATGAAGACGGTGACTTCCTATTGGAGGCTGTTGCAGCTTATTTTGCATACACAGTTATGTCATAGACCTTTTTCATGTTTGATATGCTGAGTACTAGCATTTCATTGACAATTCATTGACTTATTTGTCAAGTTTTTATTATTTACCTTGCCTATTGGCTTAAGACTCGATAAAGTACTTGGCTGTTTTATTTTTCTTTAGCATTGAATTTTCCTAGTTTTTAATGCTTTACCTTGCGGACCGTCCACATATAAACTTGCAATCTGCTCTCATGAGATGGCACTTCTATTATGTTATTCAGTTCGTTTCCGGATCATGAGGAGGTGTCATCTAGGTCCTGGATATCTTTACACCGTGTTAAGTTAGCATGGGCTCATTACCGGTTTAAACGCCATTTTTCCTTTTTTGCAACTTCTGCACACGACACTTAGTTGTTGCTTTAGCTTTCCACCTAGTAGTTCATCGTGGTTTACATGAGAATAATATGTTATTGGTCTACTATCTGCTTTACTTGTTAAACTATATCTGTACAGCGAGTGCTAAAGTTTCAAGAACAACACGATACAGAATTGTTATGAGGTCTGATCTCCACGACTTCATACTCATAACATAAGTGCAACTTCTGCCAATTCTGGGCATGAGGCGGGTTTTATATTGCTTTGCCGAACACACATACACAACAGTTGATGCGGTTCACATGAAGAGAGAGCTGGTGTATGCTGATGTGATTCCTTCAAATCTAAGACACTAAAGTATGGACACGCCCTAAACCAACACAAAGAGACCTTCTTAGCAAATAATATAATATGTGTATTAGGGAGGGTGAGATATAAGCAGACGCGGGCCGTGGAGGGAGTTACGATGGGGCAGGGAGGCGGGGAGGGGGAGAAGCAGGGTGGAGCCCTCTCTACCTTGCCCCTCCCCCTCCCCGCCTCCCTGCCCCACCGTAACTCCCTCCACGGCCCGCGGCTGCTTATAAGTGTTGCTAACTCTTATTCATTTACAGCATGTTAACATACTGTCACCATTCGCTTTTTATGTACTAGTAACTATGCTGGTAATTTTGCTACTGATAATATGTGTACTTGTATTCTCCACCCTGCTTCTCCCCCTCCCTGCCTCCCTGCCTCACCGTAACTCCCTCCACAGCCCGCGGCTGCTTATAAGTGTTGCTAACTCTTATTCATTTACAGCATGTTAACATACTATCACCATTCACTTTTTATGTACTAGTAACTATGCTGGTAATTTTACTACTGATAATATGTGTACTTTTATTATCTAAGGTACTACGCCTGAGAAGACGGCATTAGTAAATAAACATTTCAAATACACATGTGTTCTTCTTAACTCCATGTTCTGGTTTCTAAGAAATATATAACGACCGACTGTTCATGAGTTCCACGTATCCTGAGGTACTATAAGTTCATATTCTGGATTGTCTAAACATTGAGAGTTTGTTATATCCAATGTGACACTGTACCTAGCTTGCTAAATAGTTTTTGATTACTAGCGTGAGTTTTGGGACACCCTAATTCGCCGAGGTTCCAATCCTCTGTCCACAGTTCTGTGTGAGAACAGAAACCCTGCAACAGGGGCACCCCCGACCCTTGCTGGAGCTTCATCACACTTGCGATACAACTCCAGCAATGCGCCACCTTTACGGCACAGATACATCACGCATCTGTGCTGTTTTTGCCCCATGATGCGCCGCATTGTAAATGCAGCACACCGTAGGTGACGGAACAGCGGCACAGAATGACTAACACATCCCTGGTGATGCGCCAGTCATCATAAATCTATCCCTATGCTTCTTATCTTGTTAGAGATGAACCGCCATATGTATCATCAAAGTTATTTGCATTTCCTAAATAGCGAACTTTAAGGAATAAATAGCGATTCTTTACCATTCCTAGTTTGCGATGAGCTATTTGCTAATTAGCCGAATGTAGCCCAATGAAGCCCAATGTAGCCCAATGTAGCCCAAAGATGGCCGCCAGACACACAAAAAAACAAATGTAGCCCAAATATCAGCCAGATGTAGCCCAACTATAGCCCAGTGACAGAATGACCAATCAGCTTCGCAAACCTCCGTTACGCGAAGCGGAGCGCTGTTACAGATATATATCTTTTTTTGAACGTTAATTTCTCAAAATCCACTGGAGCACATATATTGAGACCTAGCAAAGGCACATCGGGCTACCAGTCCCTAATATTTTGCCAAGTTTCGTGCAAATCCATTCAGCCGTTCAATTATTATTTTTATTATTTTTTTTTGCCCCGCGGGGCCCTTTTAAAACCTCCACATCAAACCTAGGGGGTCAGCGAGGATCTACTATGCCCCCTTATAGTTATTTCCCCCTTTGTTTTGACCTCCTCTTGTCTCTCGATCCTACCGAGAGACAAGATGGCGGCCGCTACGGACTGTTTGGAATGTTGACAGACGCCGGAGAACCAATCAGCTTCGCTTCACAAAGCTCCGTTGCGCGAAAAGTCCGCGAACCAGAGTGCTAACCGGTCCGCTGTTACAGATATATATCTTTTTTTAAACGTTAATTTCTCAAAATCCACTGGAGCACATATATTGAGACCTACAAAAGGCACATCGGGCTACCAGTCCCTACAATTTTGCCAAGTTTCGTGCAAATCCATTCAGCCGTTCGGGCTAAAAGTGAGGCCAACCGCCCTATGGAAAACTCAATGTTAAAAACACGTTTTGGGACCCCCCTTTTTTCTCGGCCCCCACTGGACGAACCCCCCCCAAATTTTCAAGGGCTGCTCAGAAACAAAATGTGCCATTTTCCTGAAAATTTCAGCCAATTCCGTCCACAAACGCCAAAGTTATTAGACATAGAATTTTCAAAAAACCCATAGAGAAAAAATCCTAACTATATATACCTACTGGCGACCGCCAGTAGGTAATATATATATATATATATATATATATATATATATATATATATATATATATATATATATATATATTACCTACAGGCGGTCGCCAGTAGGTAGTTATAGTTAGGACCTAGTTTCCATAGGAAATCCACAACATTCTATTTGGAATAACTTTGGCACCGGTGGACGAATTTCTCCAAGAAAATGGCCTGCTCGGTTCCGCTCCTTCCCTCAAAGTTCGGGGGTGATTTGTCAAGTGGGGGCCTAGAAAAAAGGGGGGTCCCAAAAAGTGTTTTCCCCATGCAATTTTCTATAGGCTACAGCCCGAACGGCTGAACGGAATTACACCAAATTTGGCAAATAGGTAGAGTTTGGTTCGCAGATTGTGCTTTTTGTTAAATGGTGTAAATCCGTTCAGTAGTTTCTAAGAAAATTACAAGTAAAATCATGGCGATATCTAGAGACGAAGTACGGCACGCGTATGGAAATTCGTACAATTACGAGCACGAGCTGCATGCTGATTGGCTGTCAACTGTCTGTCAACACTCCAAACCAGGACGTGTTGGCAGCCATCTTGTTCGTCGCTAGAACCGAGTCCCAAGAAAACAGTAAAACAAAGTTGAGAAATAATGAAAGGGGGCAGGGTAGAAACATCCTGACCCTCTAGGCTTGCTCAGGGGGTCGTACATGGATTTTTAGGCTATATTACTTTTAAAAATAGAAAAATCGCGGGTTACGCGTACGGAAATCCGTACAATTACGAGCACGAGCTGCATGCTGATTGGCTGTCAACTGTCTGTCAACATTCCAAACCAGGAAGTGTTGGCAGCCATCTTGTTCGTCGCTAGGACCGAGTCACAAGAAAACAGTAAAACAAAGTTGAGAAATAAGGAAAGGGGGCAGGGTAGAAACATCCTGACCCTCTAGGCTTGCTCAGGGGGTCGTACATGGATTTTTAGAAAAAATTGAAAAATCGCGGATTACGCGTACGGAAATCCATACCACTGCGAGCACGAGCTGCATGTTGATTGGTTGTCAACTGTCTGTCAACGCTCCAAACCAGGAAGTGTTGGCAGCCATCTTTTATTTTGAAGTATGCGGGGGGGCTCATGGACCTCCTACATGCCCCGGGGACCACCTTCCTGGGGCAGTAATATTTAAAATAGGGGGGTTCGTGACGGCACGGACCTCCCAACCCCAGGGACTACCACTTCTCGGGGCTTTTTAATGTTGGGAGGGGGTCGCGCGGTCTCCGTGCTGGAGCGCTTGATGGCTCTGGAGACCACCATCTCTCAGGGCCGACTCCTGCAGTGTCCCGGGGTGCCTACCCCCGGGACACTGCTGTTTGCTATGGTAGGGTGGGAGCGCCGCGGCTCTCACTTTAGTACAGGAAACCAGTTTCCTTTTTGAAAGAGAGAGCAAGTTAATCTGCTGTCTCTTTCAAGTACGAAAGCAGATTGCTTCTCGTTAGAGAGAGCAGCATGTGAGCTGCTCTCTCTGAGAAAGCAATGCTGGCTCTCGAGGGACGCGGGGAGCCGGCTGGGACCGTGGGGGCATTGGGGTTCCCTCCACGGTGCCCAATGTTATTTTTTTAGTCCCGGGGGATGGGGTCCTTAAACATTCGTACATATAATTTCTGCAAAATCCTTTTTTATATTGGGGAACAGAGTATTACTACAATGACTTTTTTTCATCCATGTATCTTTTTTACTTTTTCTTTATTTGAATTCCATTTTATTTACAGTATGTTTCTACCTCTCTTCAAAATGAGTTCCGCAGCGTAGCGTCCGTTGCAGTGTTCTTAGCTTTTGTGTTCTTTTGTCTTCTCACCAGTTTGTGTTCAAGATTCGGTGTCCTATTTGTGTAGCTTTCCTTTGTGTATCTTTTGTGCACCCTTCTTTTGTGTATGTTTTTTTTAATCTGACTTTGTTTATTCAGTGCTTCATCCAGTGTTCTGAATATAGCAGTACATCTGTAAACATGTACTTTACTCCTTTCCTTTGCCTCCCTCCACCGTAATTGACAACGTAATGGGGTGAGTCAAACTAAGGCACTGCTGTCGTCACTGTTTTAAGTTTGCAACACAGTAAGTAGGATAAATAAATAAATAAAGCACTTGACAGAATGCAGAGTGACACTGTATTTATTGTATTTAATTTTTGAATGTTTTCAAAATAAAATATACTCATGTACAAAATATTGTTGCTTTATTTGCAAGATAAACATTTAATATATTTCATATGAATCACCACACATGCTGATATTACAGTAAAGATAAAATGAAGTGTTTATGTTTTTGCACAAGGACCTACAACATAAGAAATTCAGTATGGAAAATCAACAAAAGAATTTGGAAGACAGTTTCGAAATTAATAACAGTGTCATAGAAGAGCTGAACATACTTTTTACAAGTAACTAGAATGAAGAGGAAGATATAAATGCTGCAGATATTAGCTGTGATTGCCTAGACTAAACCTTAGATGTTGGTTTTCTGGAAGCATTAGATGACATCGAGTATGATCATATGACTTTTGAAATTGATAATCAGTAATATGAAATACATGATGACATTATTTTAGAAGCTCTATTAAGTTATGAGATGTTATAAGAATACATTTATTAAAATGGTTTAAGACATTCTTCTTGCAGAATTGTAATCATTCAGCTAGTACTGAAGTACTCATGTTGCAAAGTGGGCCTTAGGGCATGGACTGCTTCAAACCCCTATAGATTATGTATGCACTCTTCCATACACCAGCAAATTTGTCTTTTATACCTTCAATTGCCCAGTCTGTTTCCTTACACTTCCAGGAAAAACTAACACACTTCTAGAAAGGCAGCAAGTGTGCAAATTTCTTACTGCCTTCGGCTGGGGTAGTTGTTACAACAAAAAGGCTCGATAAAGGGCCTGCACTTTGAATACGAATATGAAATAGAAGAATACTTAATAACCATAGCCAAGAAAGGCAGCAAGTAGGTGTGTGTACGTGTGGATTGAAATGTTCATCTACTTGTTCAATTTGTCCAGATGTGGAATCTCTACTTCTACAGTTATTTCTTCTTCTCCCAAATACAATTTTTTATAGTATTGATTATTTTTTACCAGATACAACATTGCTTTTTTCACTTTCCTAACATCCAGTAATTCTTGCCAGATTTTCTTACTCTTAGTATGAACGCCATTAACCCCTTGGGCGTGGCTACGATTCTGCGCCTGTGCGGCACATTTCGATCGCGGGTGCGATCATGACGGCTCATCAGCACATGAGCACTGTGTGCCATGACGGCTCCCGGCCGTCATCAGCACCGAAGGGGTTAACTAAAATAACTAGAGGTTTATCTTCAATATTTTGTACACCAATTGTTTCAATATTTTTCATTGTTGTATCAATACAGATATTGTGATACATATTATCCAATTAGAAGAATAATTGATAATCTCAGTCAGGAATGACTGCAAGTGTGGAAATTACCCAGTGCCTTCAGCCGGGGAAGTAGTTACAACATAAAAGGCCCCATAAAGGGCCATGACTTTGAATCAGAATATGAAATTGAAGAATAATTGTCAACCACTGCGAAGAAAGGCAGCAAGTGCGGAAATTTTCCACTGCCTTCTGCTAGGGTAGTATGTACATGAAAAAGATTCGATAAAGGGCCTTGACTTTGAATCAGAATATGAAATTGAACAATAATTGATAACCCCTGCGAAGAAAGGCAGCAAGTGCGCACATTTTTTACTGCCTTCTGCCGGGGTAGTATCTACGTGAAAAAGGCTTGATAAAGGGCCTTGACTTTAAATCAGAATATGAAATTGAAGAGCAATTGATAACCCCAGACAAGAAAGGCAGCAAGTAAGTGTGTGTATGTGTGGGTGATGTGTTCATTGAATGAAAGATGAATAAGGTAAAAAGTAAGAAAGGCTGCAGACGCACCAAGTAACCACTGCCTTATCAGGGAAGTAGATCTTTGGATACCCAGCTCATTACACAGACTGTGCGTCGCAAGAAAGGATGCAAGTGTGGAAATTACCTACTGCTATTCATGGGAAGTAGTTACCAAGAAGGCTCAGAAAAGGGCCTGCACTTTGAATTTGTATTACAAGAAGAATAATTGATAACTCCAGCAAAGAAAGGCAGCAAGTGTGCAAATTTCCCACTGCCTTTGGCCAGAGTAGTAGCTACAACAAAAAGGCTTGATAAAGGGCCTTGACTTTGAATCAGAATATGAAATTGAACAATAATTGATAACTCCAGCCAAGAAAGGCAGCAAGTGTGCAAATTTCCCACTGCCTTTGGCCAGGGTAATAGCTACAACAAAAAGGCTCGATAAAGGGCCTTGACTTTGAATCAGAATATGAAATTGAAGAGTAATTGATGACCACAGCCAAGAAAGGCAGCTAAGTGTGTGTACATGTGGATGATGTGTTCATTGAATGGAAGATGATCTAGGTAAAAAGTTAGAAATGTTGAAGATGCGCAAAGTAACTATTGCCTTATCATGGAAGTAGATATTTGGGTACCGAGCTCATTACACAGACTGTGCGTCGGAAGAAAGGATGCAAGTGTGGAAATTACGCACTGCAATTTACGGGAAGTAGTTAACAAGAAGGCTGAATAAAGGGTGTGCACTTTGAATTTGTATTAGAAGAAGAATAATTGATAATCCCAGTCAAGAAAGGCAGCAAGTGTGCATTTTTCCAACTGCCTTCGGTTGGAGTAGTTACAACAAAAAAGGTTGATAAATGTCTAATGAGTAATGTTGAGGACAGATATGTTCCTGTTTTTATGAAGTTGATGGACTGTTTCACTTAACAGAAAAGTTCATCGCAATAAATGTATAGAAAGGTTAAGTTTACTAACATCAAGATTAATATGTGAGTATGGACTGCTTGCTGAAGATGCTGTTGCAGCAGTTTATGTGCTTGGTGCAGCAGCAGGTGGGTTGCCCTGCAATTTTTGTGTTGCAGCTCAAGCAAAGTTGTTGTGGTGTAAGTTCTTCACGTGTCGCACTATATTTACTGTGTCAAAGAAGTCTTTTTTGGATGGATTACCCTTTGAAAGAGTTGTTTGGGAAATTTTACAGATTACTTTTGGAGCATTAACCTCCGGCTGGAGTAGTAGCTACGACAAAAAGGTTTGATAAAGGGCCCTGACGTTCAATCAGAATATGAAATTGAAGAATAATTGATAATCCCATTCAAGAAAGGCAGCAAATATACAACTCTTCCCTTTAATCCTGTTTGTAAATCTGAAGGAGGCAATTTTCCTGTCTTAAGCTCCATACGAACAATAGCCCGAAATGGATGCACACATTGAATAAGAATAGACTCATAGTTATTTAAATCCATCAGTTCAGAAGGAATAATTACCAACTCAAGATTATTATGCACAGCTCTAGCAGGCATTTTGTTCTCATCTAATTTGTTATAACAATATTTACAAATACGCTTATCAGAACCCAAATCAAAATAATTCTCTACCAACTAATAAGTTGCAAAATGCTTCCATTCATTATTATTTTCCTTTTTACTTTTTAAAAACAGATGAACAGTCCTGGTTTGATTTTTATAATGAGTTTGTTGAAAACAAATAGAAGAATAATTTGGCGTTTCAAGTGAAATCACCTTAAACTTTGTAATATCTTGCTCAAAATTTTCTACAGTACAACATTGTACATTCTCTTTCACATTTTCTTCTATTATTATCTCAGTTTCTGCACTGTCTTCCTGAGGACCAAAGTAACTAAGCTGAATTTCATCAGAGACATTTGTTACATCTGATACAGCTGCATGGAAAAGAGTACTGTACAACTTTTTTTAACATTAGTGCTGGAATTTTTGGGTAATACAATGTTCTGACTAATTTTCTCATTTGAGTATGATGAACTGGTAACATTCTGGATTGGTGAAAAACACTTTGCCATACTTTTTTAGAAAGACAACCAGAGAATGACCTTGCAAACCAGTTTTTTCTGTGACCCTGCAAGGGTCTTAGTCTTGCAACATCTTAATCATTTGTTTAACACTTTTCTTAGTATAGTTATGTAAGAAATTGCATAAAAAATCAATAGATTCTTGACTTACAGTATAAATACTACTACAATTGCAAGTGTTCACTGGAGCTTTAGGACGTCTCCCTAAAACTTCCTCAGCTAACACTTCTTTTGCAGTTCTAGGAACAATTTTCTTTTTCACAATAGCACAACCATTTCTAACCTCATAAGCACGACCACTAGTGTCAACTGCATGTAACAAATTATTACTCTGAGGATAACTCTCATCATTAAAAAAAGGCTCAGAACTTAAACTATGGTTCCATTCACCCCAAAAAACCTCTGAAAAAATAATTCTGTTAGTTACTCTTTTCCACTTACTTTTGGCCTTCATTAAACGGATTGGTTTATCTAGTGATCGAATTGTATTGATTAGTATAACAAATTAAAAAAAAATCTTGATCAAGGCAGCAAGTATGCAAATTAAGCACTGCTTTCGGCTGGGTTAGTTGATACCAATTACAAGATAATGTCAAAAAAGTAATGTTGAGCATAGCGATGCTCCTGCTCCCTGCATTTTATTAGGTCGATAGACTGTTCCCCGTAAGACAAAAGTTCATCACAATAAATGCATAGAATGTTAATTTCACCGAAATCAGGATCAATTTGTGGGTGTGGATTGCTTGCTGAATATGCTGCTACAGCAATCGATGTGCTTGTTGCAGCAGAAGGTGGGTTTTCCTGTAACGTCCGTGTCGGAGCTCGAGCAAAGTTATTGGGTGCAAGTTCTTGATATGTCGCATCATACTTGGGGGCCCATTATGATGTCAGGCGGATTGCCTCCGCCAGGCTGGCGGTAGCCACCGCCGGCCTGGCGGAGGCAATCCGCCCGACACCTATGCCTGGATTCCCCCCCGCCGTATTAGGAGGGCGGGGGGGAGCGCGGCGGACGGAAAGACCGTCCAATGCTTTACCGCCACGGTCGCCTTGCCACCGCGGCGGAATGGGAATAATATGGTGGCGGTGTCCAATGGACACCGCCAGCCCGTTTACAATGGTGGGTGCAAGGGGCCTTTCTGCGACGGCAATGCCGCCACGGAAAGGCAGGCGGTGTGTGCTGTGGGGGGCCCCGGTGATGGCAGAGGTGGGGGATCACAGGGGGGTACCTATGGTACCCCGCACATTTGCATATGCAAAGCGGCAGGCACCGCGCAGTGCCTGCCGTTTTGCATATGCAAATGCGTTCAGAAATGTTTAGCCTTGTGGCGGGCGGTGCAGAGTGCACCGCCCGCCTCAATGCTAAACATGTAGGATGTGCCCGCCACTGTGGCGGGCACATCCTAATTCCCCCTACGGGACCCCCGCCCTTATGGCGGGCGGTCCCGTTCTCCGTTAGGGTGGCGGGCTGACAAAGTCCGCCCACCATCCTAATGTGTCCCCTAGTGTGCCAAAGGAGTATTTTTTGGATGCATCACTCCTTTAAATAGTTGTTTGGAAAATTTTACAGGTTACTAATGGAGCATTAACCTTTTTTTGCCCTACAGGGATAGTAAATATGTTCCAAATTAGAGCTTTTTTCTTCTTATTTGAAGGGTCTTCAGGAATTAAATTTCTTTTTGAAGAAAAGCTGGAAGATGAGTCTATTGCTGTTATTATGGAGATCTTCTTACTATTTGACAGGATTCTCAGAAGAGATGGTCCTTCTTAGGAGCTCAAAGTAGAATGAATAAAAAGGGAGGGATCTTTGAACAGTTTGAATAGGAACTACTACATTATAATATGTATACTTTCTGGCTTTTTTTCAGTTCAATATTCAATTTCTTGTACAGATTTAAGTACTCGATTTCATGTTGCATGAAGACTTAGACTCAGCCAAATGATTCTTCTAGATTTGGAGTAAAGACTTGCAGATGATAAGCGATCTGAACATTCATAAGCTCCAATTTCTCGATGAGATAACATCTTTAAACTGTAACTATATAATTTTTTAGTTAGACTTTTCTTGTAGGAAATCTCTTCTCACATCTCCTTCAATTCTGTCTTTTCTGATTTTGTTATGTAGGGTGTTAGATATCGAGTAACAGCAACGGAAGTTTTCTGCAATATATTGAATGTCTATGTTAGCATTCCACATGGACAAAATGACTGGGTTGTAGTCATTTATATATTTTGACTTTTGATTTCTTTTTAAGTTGTATGTATTTTTTGGAGACTTTCTTGTGATAGTATGTAGCAAAGATGACATAAAACTGTTCACTCTTCCTTTCAATATTACAGGACGTGGAAATCCAAAACGGCATTTGGTGTAGAACTTGTTCTTAAATTTGTATTTCCGATGACAGTATTTCCCACAATGATGGCTTTGTAATCGTAAGACTTGTTGTTTTAAGTCCTTATCTAGTGTACCTTTGGGTATATTACATGTAGCATATTTTCCAATAAAAGACAGCACAGTATCATCTGACTCAGTTGCAAATTTGGGAGCATCTTTGATCCATATTAGCATATGTATGTGAGGAGCATCTTCGGTTGATACTCTTTTCTCCAAAAGAAATCCAAAACCTTTCCAAGAGGAGAATTGTTTTTATTGGTGATAAAAGATATTCTAGCTTCGAATATATGATTGAAATACCCGTATACAATAACTGGATCCAAAGAGCACACTTCTCCAGGTGTCTTGTATTTAATATTTAGTATCTTTGGATTTGTGTCTCAAAGAAATTGAAGTAAATCATCCCAAGCGTACTCAGCACAGCTCACATACACATTTTTATAATATTGATTAGTTTTTTTACTAGATACGTTGCCTTTTTCACTTTCATAACATTCACTAATTCTTGCCAGATTTTCTTACTCCTAGTAGGAACGCCATTAACAAGAATAACTAAAGGTTGATCTTCTACATTTTCTACACCAATTGTTTCAATTTTTTATAAAAAATCTACAGTCAAATATACAACTCTTCCCTTTAATCCTGTTTGTAAATCTGAAGGAGGCAATTTTCCTGTCTTAAGCTCCATATGAACAATAGCCCGAAATGGATGCACACATTGAATAAGAATAGACTCATAGTTATTTGAATCCGTCAGTTCAGAAGGAATATTTACCAACTCAAGATTATTATGCACAGCTCTAGCAGGCATTTTGTTCTCATCTAATTTGTTATAACAATATTTACAAATACGCTTATCAGAACCCAAATCAAAATAATTCTCTACCTACAAATAAGTTGCAAAATGCTTCCATTCATTATTATTTTCCTTTTTACTTTTTAAAAACAGATGAACAGTCCTGGTTTGATTTTTATAATGAGTTTGTTGAAAACAAATAGAAGAATAATTTGGCGTTTCAAGTGAAATCACCTTAAACTTTGTAATATCTTGCTCAAAATGTTCTACAGTACAACATTGTACATTCTCTTTCACATTTTCTTCTATTATTATCTCAGTTTCTGCACTGTCTTCCTGAGGACCAAAGTAAGTAAGCTGAATTTCATCAGAGACAATTGTTACTTCTGATACAGCTGCATGGAAAAGAGTACTGTACAACTTTTTTTAACATTAGTGCTGGAATTTTTGGGTAATACAATGTTCTGACTAATTTTCTCATTTGAGTATGATGAACTGGTAACATTCTGAATTGGTGAAAAACACTTCGCCATTTTTTTTTAGAAAGACAAGCCAGAGAATGACCTTGCAAACCAGTATTTTCTGTGACCCTGCAAGGGTCTTAGTCTTGCAACATCTTAATCATTTGTTTAACACTTTTCTTAATATAGTTATGTAAGAAATTGCATAAAAAATCAATAGATTCTTGACTTACAGTATAAATACTACTACAATTGCAAGTGTTCACTGGAGCTTTAGGACGTCTCCCTAAAACTTCCTCAGCTAACACTTCTTTTGCAGTTCTAGGAACAATTTTCTTTTTCACAATAGCACAACCATTTCTAACCTCATAAGCACGACCACTAGTGTCAACTGCATGTAACAAATTATTACTCTGAGGATAACTCTCATCATTAAAAAAAGGCTCAGAACTTGAACTATGGTTCCATTCACCCCAAAAAACCTCTGAAAAAATAATTCTGTTAGTTACTCTTTTCCACTTACTTTTGGCCTTCATTAAACGGATTGGTTTATCTAGTGATCGAATTGTATTGATTAGTACAACAAATTTTAAAAAAATCCATTTGAAAGCCCTCTCAAGTAAATTTTCTATAGTTTTCCTTTTCTTATAAAATGCGTTTGAAAAAAAAAATCTTCACTTTCTTAATTAAATTCGTCACAACTGTATTATAAAATTCAAGAATAATTGATAACCCTAGCCAAGAGAGGGAGCAAGTGTACAAATTTCATACTGCCTTCGGCTAGGGTAGTTGTTACAATAAAAAAGGCTTGATAAAGGGCCTGTACTTGGAATACGGATATGAAATAGAAGAATAGTTGATAACCGTAGACAAGAAAGGTAGCAAGTAGGTGTGTGTGCGTGTAGATGATGTGTTGATTGAGTGGAAGATGAATTATTTTAAAAATAAGAAAGGCTGCAAGTGTGCAAATTAATCACTACCTTTAGCTGGGGAAATAGTTACTACAAAAAGGCTAAATAAAGGGCCTTGAGTTTGAATCAGAATATCAAATTGAACAATAGTCATAACCTCTGCGAAGAAAGGCAGTAAATGCGCAAATTTTGCACTGCCTTCTGCCGGGGTAGTATGTAAATGAAAAAAGGCTTGATAAAGGGCCTGGACTTTGAATCATAATATCAAATTGAACAATAATTGATAACTCCAGCCAAGAAAGGCAGAAAGTGTGCAAATTTCCCACTGCCCTTGGACGGGGTAGTTTTACAACAAAAAAGCTTGATAAATGTGTAGTGACTGATGTTGAGGACAGCGATGCTCCTGTTTATTATTTTTGATGAGGTTGATAGACTATTTCACGTAACACAAAAGTTCATCGCAATAAATGCATAGAAATTTAAGTTTACCACAATCAAGATTAATATGCGAGTATGGACTGGTTGCCGAAGATGCTGTTGTAGCAGTTGATGTGCTTGGTGGAGCAGCAGGGGGGTTGCCCTTCAATCTTTGTGTTGCAGCTCAAGCAAAGTTGTTGGGGTGCAAGTTCTTCATGTGTCGCACTATATTTGATGTGCTAAAGAAGTATTTTTTGTATGGATCACCCTTTGAAAGAGTTGTTTGGCAAATTTTACAGATTACCTTTGGAGTATTAACCTTCAGCTGGGGTAGTAGCTATGACAAAAAGGTTCGATAAAGGGCCTTGATGTTCAATCAGTATATGAAATTGAGGAATAATTGATAATCCTAGCCAAGAAAGTCAGCAAGTGTGCATCTAAAGCAACGAAGTTCTGTGGAGTGTGCAATGATGCATGGTCCAAGCAGGACACATTGGTAGCAAAGTCTTTAAAATCAAGTTTTCTAATAAATATTGATTGTCCATTCACAGAAGTAAGTTGAAGTATATCTTCAAAAAGTATGATATTTTTTTTTCTAAATAAGTCATCTCATTCAATACGGTCACATGGTGATGATTTGTGGTGCACTGAGTTAGTAATACCTTTGGCGCTGAGCTTGAACGTACCCTGTGATGATGTGTGGTCGGGGGGAGGTACAGTAATTGAAGTAATGTATTTTGTTGATTGAATTCTGCATCAATTCCATTTAAAAGGACAGTATGTCTCACGGTGACATAAAACTGTTCACTCTTCTTTGTGATGATTTATGGTGCACTGAGTAAGTAGTATCTTTGGCGTTGAGCTTGTACGTTTCCTGTGCAGTGTATATTGAAGGCAGTTGTTAACAGACATAGACAAATGGTTTTTGTCACTTATTTAAACAAAATGTGAACACATATAGCAGAATTGTGTCTACATTAAATAAATGAAGGCTGAATTTCCCAGTGTTCAAAGTTTAAGAAAATCTGAGGACATTGTGCAATTGTCTTTGTTTTAAGTAAATGAAGATTGTATTGAATGTTTTCTGTAGTGCTGGCACTCTTGGTATCAAGTTGTGAACTCTACTGAGCGCAGAATTGATTGAAGGCACTTCTCAGCACACATACTGAGAGAAATTTACAACTGAATTGAAGTTGTGAACCCTGCTGTCCGTAATGTACATCGAAGGTACTAATTGACACAAACATCGATAAATGCTATTTTGTACAAATAACAGAATGTAAGGACACAGTACAATTGTCTCTTCCTTAAGTAAAGCAAGGCTGGATTCAATGCTGTCCTTAATGTAGAAGGAAAGCTGAATTCAAGTTGTGAACCCTGCTGTCTGCAGTGTAGATTGAAGGCTCTAGTGAGCACAGTTATAGATGAATGATATTTGTGACAACCTTTTACAAAATCGGAAGACACAGAATTCATTAGTCTCTACCTTAAATAAAGCAAGGCAGAATTAAATGTTTTCTGTAGTGGTGGAGCTCCTGCTATCAAGTTTTGATTTTTACTGACCGCAGAATATATTGAAGGCAGTTGTCAGCACAGATATTGAAGACAAAGTTGGTTAGATTTTGAATGTTCCAGAGAACCTGGAAGGAACGGACATTAAAAAGTTAATTATTTCACTTCTCGAAGAACATTTCTCATGGGCCAAAGAAGCCAACCTTACGGACGACATACATAGGGTACACCGGAATCCTTTCAGGAAAAACAATGAGAGAAAGACACCAAGGAAAATCCACTCAGGACAGACAATGGGAGTTAGGGCAACATATGCAAGAACTAAAATCCCTTGGCGCTACTGTTAAGATGAAATTCCCTGCCGCTCTGAAGATCATGTGGAGAAACAAAATGCATAACATTAAGGATCCCAGAGAGGTAGAAATCTTCATAGGACAAATAAAAGATCAATTGTGGTCCGAAACAGAAAGTCAACCAAGGTGACAATCGCAAATCTAGGCGAAGCAAAGAGCTCAAACAGGGAGAATAATACCGCCCAAAAAGAAGAAGGGAGGCTTCCTCAGGGTGGGAAACAATGAACCTCACAAAAAACACAAATACTTTACAAAAAGAGAGCACGGGTGGGGAGCAAAATAGGGAAAAAACAGAAAAAATGTCCTCAGTAATTATAGTAAAAGGAACGCATGGGGCCCATAAACTTGAAATAAGTAAAGGTACTCCTAACAACAACAAAAGAAATGGCGACAATTTCTAAACAATTCAGAGTTCTCTCTTGGAAAGTCAACGGACTTAGAACACCCAGTAGAAGGAGAAGGATTCTCGAATACCTGAAGGAGGTAGACAGCGAGATAATCATATAACAGGAGACGCACCTTCTAAGTGCAGAATGGGACCGAATAATGAAAAATCTCAGCTGGGTTGACGCCTATGTCTGTACCAATCAGGACTGCAACATCAAAGGCATAGCAATAATCTTCAAAAAATCACTCAAAGCCAAAATTGAACACAAGGTAGTTGACAACAAAGGAAGATGGGCCATAATCAAAGTAAGAATACATGATAACTCTTTCACAGTAGCAGGTTACTACGGTCCAAACGTAGACAACCCAACTCCTCTGTCAAAACTTTACACAGAACTACTATCAACAACTGCACCGATAATTTTAGGGGGCGATTATAACATTTTGATAGACCCCAGTCTGGATAGATCTCCCCCAGGAAGACAAACAAACCTACCCAAAATGAGGGAATGGCTATGTAACTACAAAAATGACCTGGGACTGATGGACATGTGGAAAGAAAAAGGTGACAAAAAATACCCCTTTACCTTCCATAATAAAAAGCTTGGCCACAGATCTTGAATCGACTATTTCTTCATAAATACGAGTCTACGAGGTAATGTCAGGAGTATAGAACATAGAACGTCTACCAGAACATCTGTCCGACCACTCGGCAGTCCAACTAACCCTACAAATAACAAAAAACAACACACAACCTAGATGGACGGTCGACCGTACCATACTATTAGACCCCCAGGCAGTAGAAGAACTAGGGATAACCACAGCAAATTTCTTTGAGGATAATCAAGTTGGCACATCAAAACAAAACACCTGGGACACATATAAAGCTGTCATCAGGGGAAAGCTACTAAGTATGGGAGCCTACAGATCCAGACATACAAAACTAGAAGTTGGAGGTATGGAAAAAGATATAAAAGCGCTCGATCTTCAAATTGTGGCGGAAAATACTCCAGATATCAAAGACACACTAGAGAAGGAAAGGCTACAACTAAAGGAGAAACTAGTCGACCTCCTTGAAAATACAGTGAGGAAAAGATGGGAAGCCAGTAAATTATCAAACCACGAATATGGAGAAGGATGCGGTAAAATGCTGGCTTGGAAAACGAAGAAAGACCAAACTAGAAATAAAATAATCTGTATTCAACAAAACAACCAAAATTAACCAAGCACTGAGGACTCTATAATAATGCAGGAGTTCATTAACTTCTTTTCCAACCTATACAAGGAGGACACAAATCCTACAGAGGAACACATCTGGAAATACCTAGATCTCCTACCACTTCCTCTACTAACGGAAATGGAAAAAGAGGAACTAAACGCTGAAATCACAATTAATGAAGTAAGAACCATTATAAAAGGCCTGAAAAAAGGGAAAGCAGCAGGCCCAGACGCATTACCCAATGAGCTTTACATAATCTTGAGAGATTCCTTGGCCCGCCATTAACAGAGCTGCTAAATCTAATTTATAAAGCACAGGATAAAATTCCCGACTCCTGGAACGGCGCGACCATCAGCATAATCTTAAAACCAGGAAAAAAAACAGCACTCTGTGAGTCGTACAGACCTATTTCACTACTAAACTGTGACTATAAAATCTTTATGCAGGTCATGGCAAAGAGACTAGCCTCGATAATGACAAAACTGATTAAACCTGATCAAAAAGGCTTTGTAAAAGGAAGACAACTACAAGAAATAACCCATGAGCTTTTTGCTGCAATAGACATAGCCATCTCCGAAAAAGTCCCTTTGACCATAATCACCTTCGATGCTGCCAAAGCATTTGACAGGGTCAACTGGACATTTCTGAACAAAGTCATTAGTAAATACAATCTAGGGGAGAATTTTGGCCACATGGTGGCAGAGATATATGTAAAAAACCAAGGTCGAAGATACTTGTCAACGGGGGCCTTACCAGCAATATTGTAATACAAAGAGGAACAAAGCAAGGAAGCCCGCTATCACCCATACTTTTCAATTTATATATTGAGCCTCTGGCAAGCTCCCTTAGAAACCACAACTCAATAACCCCCTTTAAACATCAGGAATGCTCCAAAAAGGTGGCACTATATGCAGATGATCTGATGATATTCACAAATAACTATCAGAGTTCTTCTGCAGCAATAGAGGACACAATAGCCAATTTTGGCAGAGTTTCAGGGTATCTGACAAACCAAGAAAAAACCGAGGCCATGAGCTGGAACACGCACCACAGCACCCCATATTCTACAGGTAAAATAAAATACTTAGGCATTACCTTGGTTAAGGATATAGAAAAAGTACCCCAAATAAACCTCAACAGAGTTGCTGTAGAAACTAGCAAACTACTCAAAGTATGGGATGGACTTCCTCTTAGCTTCCTGGGAAGATCAAGCATAATAAAAATGTCCATTGTCCCCAAATTCACCTACCTCTTTAACACTATACCTGTGGAATTCAAGAGAGATGCTTAAAGAAAATTCAGGGAGAAATCACAAGCTTCATATGGTCATCTAAAGGAACAAGAATTGCATGGAAAAAATTAAGGAGAAGAAAATATGATGGGGGAATCTCCAGTCCCGACCTTCTCGAATACTCTAGGGCTTGCCAATTAAAAAATATGAGACCTCTTCTCAAGAATTACCAGTTTTACCCCGATTTACTACAAAATATGACAGGCAGAATAGATCAATTCCTATATAAATTTAGACACCCAACATTTTTCAAAAAGATAAAACTAAAGATCCTAATCAATGCAGCAAAACTATGGTATCAAGTCAGAAGTACTCTAAATATACCGTACTATAGCTCTCTGGCCCCCATTTGGGAATCTCCAGGCACACCAGATTGCTTAAAAGACTCCTTGGCCCTACCCCTGAAAGCTGCAGGAATCAAAAAATGGGGCCAGCTGATGACAGAAAAGTGCATAGTCTCCTGTGATCAAATGGTGGCAAATACAAGCTCATCCGTGTCCAAATTTAAATACTACCAACTTGTAAGCTGGGCTAAATCGCTTACAGAGGAGAAAAAGTGAAATGAGGACATAGAGAAATAAATGCTGAAAACCATCCGAATAAAAAAAGAAATATCTAGGTGGTATTGGGCTCTAATTACAGCAGGAGAAGAAGATGTATGATCCCAGATGCAGTTTGGAGGAAAGATATACCAGAATTAGACCTACAAAATATCTGGCTAAGATCACTGGAAAAGTGTTGGACTACCATAAAACCAGCCGCTCTGAAGAGAAACCACCTATTTACTATGCATAGGGCATATTGGACCCCGAAAAGATTATCAAAATTCAAGGGAGCCAGCATAAAGACGGATTGGAAAGGGCAAATGATCTACATATGTTCAAAGAATGCCCCACCCTCGACTCCTTCTGGCAAGAAGTCGGTAAGACGATAAGACTAGTACTGGGAAAACAACTAGAAGTAAGTACAACTCTTATTATCTTTGGGATCGATTCTAATATTGATTGGGGTAAGTTAACAAAAAAACAGGAAAACCTGCTGTTTGTACTGATACTACTAGCTAGGTGAGAGATTTGCATAAATTGGGTTAAACCAATATCACCACTGCATGGGGACTGGCTAAACTCCATAATAAAAACAAATAGAAGCGATAGAAAAGGGAAACCCAGTAAAAAGTTTAGTTTTTGGGAAATCTGGGAAAATTTCTATGAATCAGGTACTTTAACGTATTAATGTGGCCCCCGAAAACAAAGTCCAATGATTAAAGCGGTGACAATAATTCAGACGGGAAGAAATTCCCGCCGAGTACCCAGGAGGGATAGCTCACCCCACAAAAAACGGAATTATTGATTATGATAAAGGTCACAGGAGACCCCAAACCAAAAACAACCAGTAAAGGGAAACTCCCCACCTCAGGATGGCCAACAAGGGGCTGTGAAGGCACAAAAGTTTGAAGGAATGGGCTCCCGTCATAAACCTTACACGTATAATCGCAAAATGAGGACAAAAAAACAAAAACAATTGTCTCTTCCTTAAGTAAAGCAAGGCTGGATTCAATGCTGTCCTTAATGTAGAAGGAAAGCCGAATTCAGGTTGTGAACCCTGCTGTCTGCAGTGTAGATTGAAGGCTCTAGTGAGCACAGTAATAGATGAATGCTATTTGTGACATTCTTTTACAAAATCGGAAGACATAGAATCCATTAGCCTCTACCAAAAAATAAAGCAAGGCTGGCTTGCATGTTTTCTGTAGTAGTGGAGCTCCTGCTATCAAGTTATGAACTCTAGTGACCGCAGATTAGATTGAAGGGAGTTGTAAGGACAGATATTGAAGACAAATTTAGTTCCAAACCTGAATTCAAGTTGTGAACCCTGCTGTCCACAGTATAAATTGAAGGCAGTTGTTGTAACAAAGATCGATGAATGCTATTTTGTCACA
The DNA here is from genome assembly GCF_964261635.1 of Lissotriton helveticus. NCBI lineage: Eukaryota > Metazoa > Chordata > Amphibia > Caudata > Salamandridae > Lissotriton > Lissotriton helveticus. Next base: position 1,151,000,084 of record NC_136069.1, read on the forward strand.
GTTAACAGAATTTGAGGACACAGTACAATTGTCTGCCTTAAATAAAGCAAGGCTGGATTCAATGTTGTCCTTAGTGTAGATGGAAAGGTGAATTCAAGTTGGGAACCCTGCTTTCCGCAGTGTAGATTGAAGGCTCTAGTGAGCACAGTTATAGATGAATGCTATTTGTGACAACCTTTTACAAAATCGGAAGACATAGAATTCATTAGTCTCTACCTTAAATAAAGCAAGGCAGAATTAAATGTTTTCTGTAGTAGTGGAGCTCCTGCTATCAAGTTTTGATTTTTACTGACCGCAAAATATATTGAAGGCAGTTGTCAGCACAGATATTGAAGACAAATTTAGTTACAAAGCTGAATTCAAGTTGTGAACCCTGCTGTCCGCAGTGTAGATTGAAGTTGTTGACACAAAGTTCGATGAATGCTATTTGGTCACAGTTAACAGAATCTGAGGACACAGTACAATTGTCTGTCTTAAATAAAGCAAGCCTGGATTCAATGCTGTCCTCAGTGTAGATGGAAAGGTGAATTCAAGTTGTGAAACATGCTGTCCGCAGTGTAGATTGAAGGGTTTAGTGAGCACAGTTATAGATGAATGCTATTTGTCAGATTCTTTTACAAAATTGGAAGATGTAGAATCTATTACTCTCTACCTTAAATAAAGGAAGGCTGGCTTCAATGTTTTCTGTAGTACTGATGTGCTCGTGGTATGAAGAGGTAAACTCTGTTGTTCGTAGTGTACATTTGTAGATAGTACTTAGTACAGACATTGAGGAATGTTTCTTGTGCCATCCATTAACAAAATTGTCTCTGCCTTACATAAATCAAGTTGTGTCCAATTGTCTCTGCCTTAAATAAATCGAGACTGAATTAATTGTTGTCTTTAGTGCTATAGCGCCTCTGGTACCAAGTGGTGAACTCTGTTGATCGCAGTGTACATTTGAAGGCAGTTCTTAATATAGCCATTGAGGAACGTTTTTGTGGCATGCTTTAACAAAATTGTCTCTGCCTTACATAAATCAAGGCTAATTTGAATGCTGTGCATTGTGCAGATGGAAAGCTGCATTCAAGTTGTGAACCCTGCTGTCCATAGTGTAGATCGAAGGCAGTAGTTGACACAGACATGGAGGAATGCTTTTTGTCACTTATTTAAACAAAATCTGAAGACATACAGTGGAAATATCTCTAAATTAAAAAAATGAAGGCTGAATTTCCTACTGTTCAAACTGTAAGAAAATCTGACGACATTGTGAAATTGTCTCTGTTTTAAATAAATCAAGATTGTATTGAATGTTTTCTATAGTGCTGGCGCTGTTGGTATGTAGTTGTCAACTCTACTGAGGGCAGAATTGATTGAAGGCAGTTGTCAGCACACAAATTGAAGAGAAATTTACATGCAAAGCTGAATTGAAGTTGTGAAGCTTGCTGTTTGCAATGTATATCGAAGGTAGTTCTCGACAGAAACATCGATGAATGCTATTTTGTGCAGTTAACAGAATCTGTGGAGATAGTACAATTGTCTCTGCCTTAAATAAATTGAGACTAATATGTCATACTGTGTTTTAAGAATTTGCTGCATTCTTAAATGCACAAAGGCAAGCATTAAGTTTGATACCATGCTTACGTCATCAATAATGAGAAGTTTCATTTTCTTCAAGAGTCTTCACAACAAGTTTCTCCAGATAGCTTGTGGTATTGCAATTTGTTGTCATGCTCCACAGGTAGTATAAGTAAGGAGGACTTAATACATCTTGTTTGCATTTGCCCGAATCTAGCTCATGCACGAGGCATCTTCCTAAAAAAGCTTGGAACGACCGAGGCAGAAGAACATGCAGATCGGCGATCATGGCAACCCTAAATCCAACTGACACTCATCTGAACTGTCTATTAACAAAATTCCTTCTGGCTCATGTACATGCCCTGAAATGTAACCCGGTACTCTGCATAGAAAAGGGCAATAGGACGGTTGACTCTGCGATAGAGGGCTCTCCCAAACTTAACATTGAACAGTATTAGAATTTAGGGAGACACATTTTACATGGATCAACAAATGTCTTCTGATCGATTTTTAACTTGTATATTGTGTATATTAAGATATCAAATTTTTAGGTTTCGGGGTAACAGAATGTAGACAAATAATAAGATCTTTAATTGTAGCACAAGATTTTATACAATGTTTGTTAAGGAAAATTTAAATTTATATTTCAACACCTAAACAAAATAATTGCTGAATTTCAAACAGAAAATTAAGTAGGAATGTTAGAGGAAGTTTGGTCCAACTCTAAAAGGATTGTGCAAATTGTGACAGCTGAAAGAAGAGTGTCTCAACATTAGTTTTTATGATAATTCAGACACAACACTAGATTGCAGGAGTGTGCAAATATCTAATTAGACATCTTGCATGCGCTCATATGTGACTTACAAATAAACATTTTGTACATATCTAACCAGTAAAAGGTAAGTAACATTTACATTTGGTTTTATAAAGTCAAGGTGGTCATCGAAACATGGGGCCTGTTGGGAAGATAGTGAAAAGTAACTTGTTATTAATATTGCATTGTTTAAAGGTCAGTAGCTTTTTGAAATGAAAACTTTATATGTATTTACATGGTAAAGATAGTTATCTCTCATCACTTAGTGGAAACCTGGTAATGACTCCATAACTTGGAAGGGCACATAGCCAGCTTTCCAACATGGTGGACGTAACTCTAAAAAGACCCTTGCAAATGACTCAGTTATCTGAGTGAGGGTAACATACTCCCTGTATCAGACAAAGGTGAGCTGGAGAGTTAATGCGTTCTAAAGACACCAAGGACTTATATCATTTAATTTTGATATTCTGGATTTTCACTCATTGAGGGTACTTACCATTAACTCTTGCACATATGTTGTTGAAGTATCTTGGTTGCAGACAACACAATACTTTTCAAAAGACTCTAAATGTAAAAAAAGATGTACATTAGGACATCATAACAGTAATGCTAACAATTAAAAACTTAGTTTGCAATATATTATGCATGAGTCTAGGTGTTTTTGATCCAGGATTAGAGACAGTTACAACTGTTGCAAAGATATTCAAATGGCTTCACACAAACAATATTGAAAATTCACAACTATAATGACAATATCTTACTATACTATGTTAAAAAGTAATGATATGTCTTTATCTATGAAAGATCATGTATGAAAAAACAAAATGAAGAAGAATCCAATGTTCAGGACAACACTAGAGTGTGAGACCTTATTTATCATTGAAATGTTAAAGTCAAACGTGATGACTCCATTAGGTTCATCGCAATTTTCAGTCCATAATTCCCCAGAAATATTACATTAGTAAAAATCTGGGCTATTGGCTGCTGAGTTGGGTAGCATTCTGCAAACTGAAAACATAAATACAAATGTATATGTTGAGCAAAAGTCGAACCTAAATGTTAAATTAATCATATGTTTCAGAGTAGAGAATTTCAGTACACACATTGATGGGAAATTATTACTTAAAGATAAATAAGTGTAATAGGAATGAAAATATACATATATTTGGTGTTGAGAGACATGTTTTTGAGAGGAAGGCATTGATTACTTGTAAAAATATATGAAAGCACATTAGCTTCTTAAGAGGAACCAATATGTACATCATATGCTATTAGCTATAGTAGACACAATTTACATGTAGCAGAACGTGGCGTACCTGGTACAGGTGCTGAGGATGGAACAGGTTGTGAAGATGGAACAGGTTGTAAAGATCGAAAATGTTGTGTAGATCAAACAGGTTGTGAAGATCGAACAGGTCCTGAAGATGGTACAGGTGCTGGTGAATTATCACTGGTTATGCTTCCTGCAAATTAATTTTGAAAAAGTAACATTTCTTAAAGAAGAAATTAGTTTAAAAACCTAACACAAACGTTTCTGAAACACAAAAAGTGCATCCCAAATAACTTTTTTATATTAATGTAGTTTGAAAAATATGTTGTGTGCAGAAAGTTTAAGCAAGGGATATAGAATACAGTCTAATCAAATACAGAGGTAAGGCCTGTCAAATGGATGCAGTTTGAAAACATGACAGTTTAACAAACGGCGCTCAGGCCCTGCAGTGATAGGCTTGATTTTTATATTTAGAGTTTCTTGTGTGGGGGGCACAATTACTGCTGTAGGACCAGTAGTAGCATTTACATGAGCAGCCTTGGTATACATAACTATCAAGACTAACATTTTAATCATGGACAAACAATTACCATTACACTTTCAAAAAAGGCAGCAATTGCACTTAAAGACTGATCATGAAGTGGTGAAGTGTCCAAAACATGTATTTTGGCGAAAGCATGTCATAAAAAGATGTACGATAGAGGGAAAAATGGTTAGGTAACCTAAGCCAAATAAAGGGCCAGTACAACACCGTAGTGTCAAGGCTATAAATCCAACAATTCTTATGAACAAAACTATGCTAGTCTGAGGGGCAAAACTTTCGTAGGCCAACTGGAGCACAGAAAAAAACAACTATAGGTCACGTCAGGAAGCAAGAAATGTTAAGTCAGCGGAGGATTAAAAGGGAGCAAATATGATGATTAATAGAGAGTACGTATGTTGAAACATAAAGCACGTGGTGTAGCACAAAAATGCAACATATATATGTATGAAAGCACATTATATAAAAAAACAGGCCTGGGAAGGCCATGTGAGGCAGTAATAAATATTAAAATTCATGGGAGAAAAAAAAAGCAAAACAGAAATGGGAGGGCCACTTGACGCAGTAAAAAAAATAATACATATATGAATGCACAAATTGTAACAATACAGGCTAAAGCACGAAGCACACTTCAAAAATACGACACAGAAATTCATGCACAATTTATTTAAAAAAGGCCTAGAACAGTCCTTTGACGCAGAAGGTAATATTACGATCAACCATATACGGTCAATAAGAATAGAGGCCTGGGAAGGCCACGTGAGGTAGCAATAAATATTAAAAGTCACGGGAGGATTAGGAGGGAGCAAATACGATGAATTACAAAGCACGTGGAGCACAAAAATAAAGCAAAACAGAGCTGGGAGGGCCACGTGACACAGTAAAAAACAATACTGATATGAATGCACAAATTGGACTAATACAGGCTAAAGCACGGGGCACAGTTCAAAAATACTACACAGAAATTCATGCACACACAATTTATTTAGAAAAGGCCTTGTAGGGTCCCGTGACGCAGAAGGCAATATTACGATCAACCATATACGATCAATAAGAATAGAGGCCTGGGAAGGCCACGTGAGGTAGCAATAAATATTAAAAGTCACGGGAGGATTAGGAGGAAGCAAATACGATGAAGTACAAAGTACGTGGAGAACAAAAATAAAGCAAAACAGAGCTGAGAGGGCCACATGACGCAGTAAAAAAATACTAATATGAATAAACAAATAGGACCAATACAGGCTAAAGCACGGGGCACAGTTCAAAAATACGACACAGAAATTCATGCACACACAATTTATTTAAAAAAGGCCTAGAACGGTCCTGTGACGCAGAAGGTAATATTACGATCAACCATATACGATCAATAAGAATAGAGGCCTGGGAAGGCCACGTGAGGTAGCAATAAGCATTAAAAGTCACAGGAGGATTAGGAGACAGCAAATATGATGAAGCACAGAGCATGTGCCGCAGAAAAGTAAAGCAAAACGGCTGTGAGGGGCACATGACACAGTAAAAAAATAATACTAATATGAATGCACAAATTGGACCAATACAGGCTAAAGCACGGGGCACAGTTCAAAATTACTACACAGAAATTCATGCACGCACAATTTATTTAGAAAAGGCCTAGTAGGGTCCCGTGACGCAGAAGGTAATATTACGATCAACCCTATACGATCAATAAGAATAGAGGCCTGGGAAGGCCACGTGAGGTAGCAATAAAGATTAAAAGTCACGGGAGGATTAGGAGGGAGAAAATACGATGAAGCACAGAGCATGTGCCGCAGAAAAGTAAAGAAAAACGCTGGGAGAGGCACGTGACGCAGTAAAAAAATAATACTAATATGAATGCACAAATTGGAGAAATACAGGCTAAAGCACGGGGCACAGTTCGAAAATACTACACAGAAATTCATGCACACACAATTTATTTAGGAAAGGCCTTGTAGGGCCCCGTGACGCAGAAGGTAATATTACGATCAACCATATACGATCAATAAGAATAGAGGCCCGGGAAGGCCACGTGAGGTAGCAATAAATATTAAAAGTCACGGGAGGATTTGGAGGAAGCAAATACGATGAAGTACAAAGTACGTTGAGCACCAAAATAAAGCAAAACAGAGCTGGGAGGGCCACGTGACGCAGTAAAAAAATACTAATATGAATACACAAATTGGACCAATACAGGCTAAAGCACGGGGCACAGTTAAAAAATACGACACAGAAATTCATGCACGCACAATTTATTTAAAAAAGGCCTAGAACGGTCCTGTGACGCAGAAGGTAATATTACGATCAACCATATACGATCAATAGGAATAGAGGCCTGGCAAGGCCACGTGAGGTAGCAATAAACATTAAAAGTCACGGGAGGATTAGGAGGCAGCAAATATGATGAAGCACAGAGCATGTGCCGCAGAAAAGTAAAGCAAAACAGCTGGGAGGGGCATGCTACGCAGTAAAAAAATATTACTAATATGAATGCACAAATTGGACCAATACAGGCTAAAGCATGGGGCACAGTTCAAAAATACTACACAGAAATTCATGCACGCACAATTTATTTAGAAAAGGCCTAGTAGGGCCTTGTGACGCAGAAGATAATATTACGATCAACCATATACGATCAATAAGAATAGAGGCCTGGGAAGGCCACGTGAGGTAGCAATAAATATTAAAAGTCACAGGAGGATTAGGAGAGAGCAAATACAATGAAGTACAAAGCACGTGGAGCACAAACATAAAGCAAAACAGAGCTAGGAGGGCCACGTGAAGCAGTAAAAAAATCCTAATATGAATACACAAATTGGACCAATACAGGCTAAAGCACGTGGCACAGTTCAAACACGACACAGAAATTCGTGCAAACACAATATATTTAAAAAAGGCCTAAGACGGCCCTGTGACGCAGAAGGAAATAGTATGATCATCCATATATGATAAATAAGAATAGAGACCTGGGAAGGCCACGTGAGATAGCAATAAATATTAAAAGTTACAGGATGATTAGGAGGAAACAAATACGTTGAAGTACAAAGCACATTGAGCAAAAAAATCAAGCAAAACAGAGCTGGGAGGGGCACATGATGCACTCAAAAAATAATACTATTATGATCGCACAGTTTATAAGAATACAGGCTCAAGCAAGTGACACTTCAAAAATACGACACAGAAATTCATGCACGTACAGTTTATTTAGAAAAGGGCTAGGAGGGCTCCGTGACGCAGAAGGAAATATTATGATCAATTATATATGATGAATAATAATAGAGGCCTGAGAAGGCGACGTGAGGTAGCAATAAATATTACAAATTACAGGAGGGTTAGGAGGGAGCAAATACGATGAAGTACAAAGCACGTGGAGCACAAAAATAAAGCAAAACAGAGCTGGGAGTGCCATGTGACGTAGTAAAAAAATAATACTAATATGAATACACAAATTTGACCAATACAGGCTAAAGCACGGAGCATAGTTCAAACACGACACAGAAATTCGTGCAAATACAATTTATTTTAAAAAGGCCTAGGACGGTCCTGTGACGCAGAAGGTAATATTACGATCAACCATATACGATCAATAGGAATAGAGGCCTGGGAAGGCCACGTTAGGTAGCAATAAACATTAAAAGTCACGGGAGGATTAGGAGGGAGCAAATACGATGAAGCACAGAGCATGTGCCGCAGAAAAGTAAAGCAAAACGGCTGGGAGGGGCACGTGACGCATTAAAAAAATAATACTAATATGAATGCACAAATTGGACCAATACAGGCTAAAGCACGGGGCACAGTTCAAAAATACACACAGAAATTCATGCACGCATAATTTATTTAGAAAAGGCCTAGTAGGACCCCGTGATGCTGAAGGTAATATTGCGATCAACCATATACGATCAATAAGAATAGAGGCCTGGGAAGGCCACGTGAGGTAGCAATAAATATTAAAAGTCACGGGAGGATTAGGAGGGAGCAAATACGATGAAGTACAAAGCACGGGGAGCACAAAAATAAAGCAAAACAGAGCTGGGTGGGACACGTGATGCAGTAAAAAAATTATACTAATATGAATACACAAATTGGACCAATCCAGGCTAAAGCATGGGGCACAGTTCAAACACGACACAGAAATTCGTGCAAATACAATTTATTTAAAAAAGGCCTAGGACAGCCCTGTGACGCAGCAGGAAATATTATGATCAACCATATATGATAAATAGAATAGAGACCTGGGAAGCCCACGTGAGGTAGCAATAAATTTGAAAAGTTACAGGACGATTAGGAGGGAACAAATACGATGAAGTACAAAGCACATGGAGCAAAAAAATAAAGCAAAACAGAGCTGGGAGGGGCACATGACGCAGTCAAAAAATAATACTATTATGAACGCTCAATTTATAAGAATACAGGCTAAAGCACGTGACACTTCAAAAATATGACACAGAAATTCATGCACCTACAATTTATTTAGAAAAGGCCTAGGAGGGCTCCGTGACGCAGAAGGAAATTTTATGATCAATTATATATGATGAATAATAATAGAGGCCTGGGAAGGCCACGTGAGGCAGTAATACATATTAAAAGTAATGAGAGGATTAGGAGGGAGCAAATACAATGAAATACAAAGTATGTTTCGCTCAAAAATACAGCAAACCAGAGCTTGGAGGGCCACGTGACACAGTAAAAAACAAAAAATACTATGATGCCGGGACAATTTACAGCGGAGGCTGATGTTGTGACAGCTTTTCCTACCTTTGCTTCTGTCGTCTCTTGTCTTGTCTTCAAAGGCTGGGGCTTTGGCTGGGCCTTGGTGGGTGGGCGCGGGCGACGCCGCCACTGCGCCTATGGTGGCCTGGCTGGACTGTAGCAGCAGTGACACCACATCGAGTGTCACGAGTCCTCCGCTCGAGCAAACAGTTTGTAGTACAATCGACGACGATGAGAGTCTGTCAGTCACCGCAGCGCAGGCAAAAGAGACTGTGCTTACGTCACTATCTGCTTTATATGGGAACCGCGGGGGCTGACCAAACTACGGGAGAGATTAGGATTGCGGTTTTCCCGCATCCTCCGGGCCGGCGGAAGCCACCGCCGGCCCGGAGGATGTGGGAAAACCGCAGCGGAGCCTCAAAAGACCCACTGCCATATTAGGATGGCGGTGGGTCTTGAAATCTGTCCGCAGCTTTTCTGCCGCGGTCGCCTTCTGACCGCGGCGGAAAAGCTTTAACATGGCTGGCGGTGTCTATCAGACACCGCCAGCCATATTAGGATGGTGTTAGATGTATGCTTTTCAGCGGCGGCTTTTCCGAGTATACGGACCTTCCCTTCGGGGGCCCGTTGCGGGCCCCCTGGGTGAAGGGGGGTGGGGGATGCACATGGGGGGTACCAATGGTACCCAATGGTACCCCACTGCATTTGCATCCACAAAGCGGCAGGCACCGCGCGGTGCCTGCCGCTTTGTGCATGCAAATGCACAACTTTCATTTTTAACATTGCGGCGGGTGCTGCTTCAAGCAGCACCCGCCGCAAAGTTAAAAATACAGGATGTGACCGCCAGGGTGGCGGTCACATCCTAATTTGCACGGAGGGACCGCCGCTGCCCCTGCGGACGGTGCCTCCTACTCTAGGGTGGCGGACCGACTCAGGTCCGTCCGCCATCAAAATCGGCCCCTAAGTCCAGGGCCGTCATTTGTAGCGTTTTCGCGGTCTAGTAGAATGACGGCCCTTGGGAACCTCCCATTGGCTAATGTATTGGCTTCCAGGCTTAGTAATAGCAAGAAAGCTACGTGGTGATATGTGGGAAAGTGTGGGCGGGTGTGCACTGCGCAAGTGTGAGTGTGTGCACCAATAATTAACAACAGAGAGAGAGAGGGGGCGGGGTTTTCATGTGCGCAGAGGCAGGCCCAGAATCAGATCTCCAATGAGTGACCACTTGCAACCATTCTCGTAGCGCGCCCTGTGCTCTGATTTGACAGTGAGAGAGTGAACACCATAGTTTGTACTGCTAATCATTCTCATTGCGTACCCACGCATACGGTACGAATACGCTTTGACGTTACGCGTCGCATCAAAGCTTCCGTGTGATGTCATGTACAGCGCCCCGTACGCGGAAGGCGTAAATGTTTTTAATTGTTTAAAAACATATATTTATGTATTTAATGAACATACTAATAGAATAGATTATGTAGAGTAGTTATGAAAATAGTTTTTTTAAATAAACAATCGTATATTACTCTTAAAAGCAATTATACATATCGCGGTGGAACGTTATTCGTACTCGCATCGTAAGAGCACAGTAAGCTCATTGTAAGCGTATGGAAAGCCATGTGACTTTAAAAGAAGAGATTTGATTGGTTCAAAATAGTTCCTGTTGCAACTGCTGAAAGTTCCATCCCATTTTAATCATTCTACTTTGACTTTCTAAGAAGAAGCATCTCTTCTGAGAATCCTGTAAAATAGAAGGAAGATCACGTTAATATCAGGAACGGACTCATATTCCAGCCATTCTTCAGATGGAGATTTCATTACTGAAGAACCTCCAAAGAAGAGGAAAGAAGCTGTAATTTGGAAGTTTTTTACTTTTCCAGAAGGGAAAAAAAAGGTTAATGCTCTAAAAGTAACCTGTAAAATGTGGCAAACAACTCTTTCAAGGGGTGATCCATCTAAAAAATACTCCTTTGGCACATCAAATATGGTGCGACACGTGAAGAACTTGCATCCGAACAAGTTTGCTCGAGCTGCAAGACGGAGCTTGCAGGACAACCCACCTGCTACTGCACCAAGCACATCAACTGCTGCAGCAGCATTTTCAGCAAGCAGTCCACACCCACAAATTGATCCTGATTTTGGAGAAGTTAAAATTCTATGCATTTATTGCGATAAACTTTTGTGTTATGGGGAACAGTCTGATAAAAGCAGGAAGCAGGAGCATCGCTGCCCTCGACCTTAGTTTTTTTTTCATTCTTTTGTTCCTGTTGGATACTTTTTGGGTTCCAGTTCCATTTGTTTGGTTTAAAAAAAAAACTTGTTGACAAAACACAAAAAAAATGTAAAACTAAAAACAGAAAAAAACCCAGTTCTTTTTAGAACTACCTTCACTGGTCAAAGAAAGAACTATATTTCTATGTTAGTGTATAAAAGTTTCTCAGAATGAATGTGTAGTTCATAAATGAATGAATGAATACATTACTAGTGTATGGTGAATGTGAAAGTGCAGAACTATAAGGAAGTGCTACAGCATACATCTATAAGCTGTTTACCTATAGTATACTGTAGTACCTCTGAAGCACTTGAATGTAACATATGCACATAAATATGTTACACATCTATGCTTCAATGTGCACTGCTGGTGAAACTGCCTGGATGAATTTGTATGTGTTAGGGGTGGATTTACAACCCCCTTGTGGCTCTTTTACGCAGGTGTTGTGTCACTTTTGTGACGCACTGGTGGTGCAAAAGATGTGCCTTGGTATGTGGTATTTACAATGTGACGCATCTGGAAGGTGCATCACATTATAAAGCCCTGCGCCACAAGGAGGTGATGTCACAGTACACAATAACGGGCATATCTCTGGGGATGTAGCAGTTATTGTACATCTGCTTATTAGTGTTTTAATGTAGTAAATGGATTCTTTTAGAACAGTGTATAGATAAACACATAGTGCTGTATGGTCACTACAATACTGAAACAGAAGTAAGATAGTGTTTACTGGATGTGTAAGACTACAGATTGGGGAATTGAAGGTAAAAAAGACAAGTTTGTCGGTGCATAGAACACTGCATGCATAGTCTATAGGTGTTTGAAGCAGTCCATGCTCTAAGGCACCCTTTCACCATGAGTACTTGGGTACTGCCTGAATGATTACAATTCTGCAAGGAGAGTGTAACGTCAAAGCGTATCCGTAACGTGTGCACGGGTACGTGCTGTGGACGATTTACTGTACAATGTAAAGTGTGATCACCATACGTGTACGGTACAAATACCGAAAAAAACTATGAAAAAGGAATTATATAGAATTTAATTTTAATATATTGAAAAAAAATAATTAATAAAAAAATATTTTTGAATTTAGTTTTGTTATTATTTTACATTAAGAATATGAAATATAATTTAAAAAACAAAATAAATATAAATATTTATAATAAAAATGTAAGAAATTAGTATAAAAAGAAAGAAATATAATAATTAATGCATTTAACAATTATCATTTACAGAACCTTTTCAGTGCATATATTTATAAATAATGGATGCAAATTTCCGATCAAGTGGCTGCTTCCCATCGAGGGCTCAACCCCTGTGTTGAGATATTTTGCGGCATGAGCCCAGCCACGGGGAGCAAGCAAGCCGCTTCAGGGCGGACCCGTGATGGTGCCAACCGGTGTTATCTCTACGGGAGGTCGGTGTCCAGGAACAGATGTACAAGCACAACAGGATGCCCAGCACCACAGCGCATCAGCCCACTGTTTTTTTTAATGAAGTTTTACTTTGCTGCCACTTTGAAAAACTCACCTGAGACATTATCATAAAATATGCACCACAAGATCCAGAATGCCGCTTGGCGGACACGCCCACTGGGGCAGGCTTTTTTTATTGGAGTGCATGTAAGACTTTCAAAGTGAACAGCTGCCATTGAGAAAGGGAGGATGATCCTGAAACCGGTTTGGCAAGAGGAAAGGGGGACTGAATTGTATAGTTGGGACTGAAAGAGAAAGATGTTGTTAGATAGACAGAAATGTGCAAATTCCAGTACCATGACACTGTGCAGAGCAAATTTCAAAGAACGTTGGTCCAAAAAAATGTCATGGCTTCCAAGCCATCAACATGTTTTATCGATGTGTAAAGACTTGTAATGTCCAATACCATCATCGTGTAACCCTCCTTCCAATTAAGGGATGTCAGTATCTCCAAAAAGTCTGTAGTGTCCCGTATATAGGACTTCAATGTTTGCACAAAAGGCAACAGAAAAAAATCAACATAAATTGGCAAATGTTCAGTTAGACTTCCTTGTGATGCCACAATAGGTCTCCCCGGTGGTGCTTCTTTATTTTTATGCACCTTTTGCAGGTGATAAAATGTGGGGATTGTTGGATTTAAACGTCTGAGAAACAAAAACTCATCCATCTCCAGTAAACCTTTGGTATGCCATTTGGTTATCATCGAATGATATTGATGATTTATGTTCTTGGACCGCTTCGATTATTTTTGTTTTACTGCCAGGATTGTGCATTTGGAAGTTTAGAACATTTGTGTTCTTGTGGTCATGCCCATCCGTGGGCTAGATTGGTTACATCACTAGCAAGTGATTTATAATGGTTGACTTGTGTATGCTTCTTATGTATTTAGCATAACATGTTACTCTACTATTGTATGTATAATAGTATGATTCATTAGGCATGTCAAGATGGTGCCCATGCTTTTCACCTTATTCGTGAGGCTGATTGTCCTTTGTTGATTTCTATGCACCCTGGTTAAAATGATGGCCTGAGTGACGCTTCGGTAAACATAGAAAAAGGTTACGACCGAAACGCGTCTGTTTCTTTACTGTGTTTTTTTCGCAATAAATTGATTCAAACGGCCCCCACGAGTGCTTCTTTCCTGTGGATGTAAATCTACTTTGGGATTTTTGAGCGGCAATTGACATGCGAGTGCACCCTCGCATTGTTAGAACCCGCCTGAGAGTGCCGCGCATTGGTGTGTGGTGAGCGGCAATATATATATATATATATATATATATATATATATATCCTGGAAACTCGAACCACTTCCAGATTCCGCCGACGGCGTATTAGGCGAGGAAAGAGACACAGACCTCCGAGGTTTTCTTGTGGGCAAAAGTATGGTTTATTTCGAGTGACCCAACACAACGCGTTTCAAGCCCGTAAGCCCTTGTTCACGTGTCAACGTGGAAAAACACCATCTATTATTTAAAGTGAATAATCCCACTCCCACTCCCACTTTCTGACATCATAAGTCACATGTTAATGGGCATAAACAACAGACTAAGGTAAAAACAACGAAATTATTTTATAGTTTAAACCCAAATAGACAGAATAATATTTCATAACACACTTGATATATATGTACACATGTTTAAAACAATCAATTAAAAACATGTAAAGTACTTAAGTGTCATAGTCTTCATAAAATAATAAATACAATTCATTTTAAGATTCTCTTTGGATAAATCCAAGACTGCCTATATTGCTGCAACGCCCATGCAATGTTATTCCCGGATAAATCCGATTATTTTCAACGTAATCAATGTGGCCTATTGGTCTTATATGCCTAACAGCACGCATCTTTTATATGTTGTCATGATTACAGGACCATTCATATTTTCTTTGGGGGTTTTTTCTTTTTACCAGTGCGAACACTCGTGGGATGGAATCTGTGCAACAGTGCATAAATAAATATAAAGTGCTAGTGTAAACTCCATTGACTTCTCAAATACTCAATTGCAAATGTAGCGCAACCCCATTCAATTCTAGAATACAAATAATCTAATTTCTATGAATGGTGCCATAATTGGAACAAAGCTACATTAATCATAAAACGTATAATTCTATATACATTCTAAATACATTAGAGAAATCAATGCTGAGAAAAAGAAAATGAAAAAATATAAATATAATACAATAATTTGTAGAATCAGAGAATTAATATCTTATTATATTTAGGACAGTTATTATGCTATTTACACGAGTAACCCTTTGATTGCAGAAAAAAACCACAATATTGCAGCAGAAGTATATTGTTACAGATATATATATATATATCTAAAAAACCTTCCTCCGCAAAAAGAAAGACGAGGCCACAGCAGGGGAACCATTTGAAGCAGGCTTTAATAAGGTAACACCCGTCCTGGCGGATGCATTTCGGCAAGTGTGCCTTCCTCAGCGCCCGGGGTGTTTGTAAGGGTGTAGGCGTCAACTGTGTAGGTATAAATACCCCGCCCCATCCTTACTGCTCATTACTCTCTCCGCCCCTCTCAGGTGGAATCCATTCGGATTTGCCTCCTGATGGACGCCCTATCTCCGGTGCCTACAGGTCCCAGAATGCAGTTTGTTGAATAGGTAGGCAATGCGGGGTGGAGAAGAGTATAGATTGAAATTTGCAGAAACCCCCAATGTCCGAGTGTCCCAAACATTCAGTTCGCTCCTCTGGTCCCCTAACCGCAGCAGCCTCCAAGTGATGGGAATCCTTACAGCGGGGGCAAGGGAACAGTTCGCCTCGCCCAAAGAACAGTCAATGACTGCCTCACCGCTACATGTCTTCCCCAGCCTGGAGGTGGGCCTCAGTAAATCCAGAATCCTGGAAACAACAACAGTTCCGCAAAAGCAGAGGCCTGTGAGACTGGGGCCAGCTTGGCGCCGCGGGGGCCTCGTTAGCGCGACACTGGTGATCGTGCTGACAATGTCCAAAAAACCTTCCTCCGCAAAAAGAAAGACGAGGCCACAGCAGGGGAACCATTTGAAGCAGGCTTTAATAAGGTAACACCCGTCCCGACGGATGCATTTCGGCAAGTGTGCCTTCCTCAGCGCCCGTGGTGTTTGTAAGGGTGTAGGCGTCAACTGTCTAGGTATAAATACCACGCCCGATCCTTACTGCTCATTACTCTCTCCGCCCCTCTCAGGTGGAATCCATTTGCATTTGCCTCCTGATGGACGCCCTATCTCCAGC
Organism: Lissotriton helveticus; assembly: GCF_964261635.1. Classification (NCBI taxonomy): domain Eukaryota; kingdom Metazoa; phylum Chordata; class Amphibia; order Caudata; family Salamandridae; genus Lissotriton; species Lissotriton helveticus. The sequence goes on from NC_136069.1 coordinate 1,151,015,940, forward strand.
GCCTACAGGTCCCAGAATGCAGTTTGTTGAATAGATAGGCAATGCTGGGGTGGAGAAGAGTATAGATTGAAATTAGCAGAAACCCCCAATGTCCGAGTGTCCCAAACATTCAGTCCGCTCCTCTGGTCCCCTAACCGCAGCAGCCTCCAAGTGATGGGGATCCTTACAGCGGGGGCAAGGAGACAGTTCGCCTCGCCCAAAGAACAGTCAATGACTGCCTCACCGCTACATGTCTTCCCCAGCCTGGAGGTGGGCCTCAGTAAATCCAGAATCCTGGAAACAACAACAGTTCCACAAAAGTGAGACTGGGGCTAGCTTGGCGCCACGGGGGCCTCGTTAGCGCGAAACTGGTGATCGCGCTGACAATGTCCAAAAAACCTTCCTCCGCAAAAAGAAAGACGAGGCCACAGCAGGGGAACCATTTGAAGCAGGCTTTAATAAGGTAACACCCGTCCCGGCGGATGCATTTTCTATCAAAGTCTTTAAGCATAGGTTTAGCACAGTGCCATCCACGCCGAGATAGAAAAGGACAAGGTATTTTGCCATTTCTACAGCAAAGTCTTTTTTTCTCTCTCAGCATGGATAGCACTTTGATAGAAAAACAGATATTTGAGGTGAGCAGATCTAGAGTGTCGCTGGTGTTGAGAGTGCTCTAACAGGAGCTGCTTTCCACCTAAACTTGAGAACTACTTAGAGTTCTCTCCTTCTTTTTTTCATGTATATATATATATATATATATATATATATATATATATATATATATATATATATATATATATATATATATATATAACTCGAACCACCTCCACCATGCCGGGAAGATGAGAGGGACAACGGAGCAATTTCAGGCAGCATTTATTTCTCTGATGGTATGACGCGTTTCGGAAATCCAATTCCTTTCTCAAATACCAGTGTTCAGGAGCCAAAGTGATTTTGCATCTTTACAGGTAAGCACAGCTTCTCCTTATCAATCATTGACCCACTTGACCTCCGCATAGAAAACACCGCCTCTTCCGTTTGCACTTTTAAAATTGCATGTCCCACAATACAGTGTGTTTTTTGCGTATAGGACGGGCGATGTTCAATGTCTATGTAAGTCCATGCTCACAGTTCGTAATCCCCACTCTATGAAATACAAGGTCTAGTGGATTATAGCGCGGCTCTGCTGCCTTACTTGCCCCTGCTTCCAGCCACATTCGTCCTACAACGGGAGACACCGGAGACGACGGCCCAGTGTCCACGTCTCTCCATATTATAGTGGACTGACTCTGCCAGCAGTTTCGTTTCTCCCTCGTAGGTTAGTGGCGGCTCTCGGTGTACTTTCCCCTCGGGAACAAAATCCAGACAGTGTTGCCACTCATGCCGTTGTTGCCGAGAGCTCTTTGCGGAAGGGTCCCTCTGCGTGTCAAAGGCACACACGCTAAATACAACTCGAACCACCTTCACCATGCCGGAAAGATGAGAGGGACAACGGAGCAATTTCAGGCAGCATTTATTTCTCTGATGGTATGACGCATTTCGGAAATCCAATTCCTTTCTCAAATACCAGTGTTCAGGAGCCGAAGTGATTTCGCATCTTTACAGGTAAGCACAGCTTCTCCTTATAAATCATTGACCCACTTGACCTCCGCATAGAAAACACCGCCCCTTCCGTTTGCACTTTTAAAACTGCATGTCCCACAATACAGTGTGTTTTTTGCGTATAGGACGGGCGATGTTCAATGTTTATGTAAGTCCATGCTCACAGTTCGTAATCCCCACTCTATGAAATACAAGGTCTAGTGGATTATAGCGCTGCTCTGCTGCCTTACTTGCCCCTGCTTCCAGCCACATTCGTCCTACAACGGGAGACACCGGAGACGACGGCCTAGTGTCCACGTCTCTCCATATTATAGTGGACTGACTCTGCCAGCAGTTTCGTTTCTCCCTCGTAGGTTAGTGGCGGCTCTCGGTGTACTTTCCCCTCGGGAACAAAATCCAGACAGTGTTGCCACTCATGCCGTTGTTGCCGAGAGCTCTTTGCGGAAGGGTCCCTCTGCGTGTCAAAGGCACACACGCTAAATACAACTCGAGCCACCTTCACCATGCCGGAAAGATGAGAGGGACAACTGAGCAATTTCAGGCAGCATTTATTTCTCTGATGGTATGACGCGTTTCGGAAATCCAATTCCTTTCTCAAATACCAGTGTTCAGGAGCCAAAGTGATTTCGCATCTTTACAGGTAAGCACAGCTTCTCCTTATAAATCATTGACCCACTTGACCTCCGCATAGAAAACACCGCCCCTTCCGTTTGCACTTTTAAAACTGCATGTCCCACAATACAGTGTGTTTTTTGCGTATAGGACGGGCGATGTTCAATGTCTATGTATTACCTACTGGCGGTCGCCAGTAGGTATATATAGTTAGGATTTTTTCTCTATGGGATTTTTGAAAATTCTATGTCTAATAACTTTGGCGTTTGTGGACGGAATTGGCTGAAATTTTCAGGAAAATGGCACATTTTGTTTCTGAGCAGCCCCTGAAAATTGGGGGGGGTTTCGTCCAGGGGGGGTCGAGAAAAAAGGGGGGTCCCAAAACGTGTTTTTAACATTGAGTTTTCCATAGGGCGGTTGGCCTCACTTTTAGCCCGAACGGCTGAATGGATTTGCACGAAACTTGGCAAAATTGTAGGGACTGGTAGCCCGATGTGCCTTTTGTAGGTCTCAATATATGTGCTCCAGTGGATTTTGAGAAATTAACGTTTAAAAAAAGATATATATCTGTAACAGCGGACCGGGCAGCGTCCCAGGACGCGTACTTTTCGCGCAACGGAGCTTTGTGAAGCGAAGCTGATTGGTTCTCCGGCGTCTGTCAACATTCCAAACAGTCCGTAGCGGCCGCCATCTTGTCTCTCGGTAGGATCGAGAGACAAGAGGAGGTCAAAACAAAGGGGGAAATAACTATAAGGGGGCATAGTAGATCCTCGCTGACCCCCTAGGTTTGATGTGGAGGTTTTAAAAGGGCCCCGCGGGGCAAAAAAAAATAATAATAATAATAATCGAACGGCTGAATGGATTTGCACGAAACTTGGCAAAATTGTAGGGACTGGTAGCCCGATGTGCCTTTGCTAGGTCTCAATATATGTGCTTCAGTGGATTTTGAGAAATTAACGTTCAAAAAAAGATATATATCTGTAACAGCGCACCGCTTCGCGTACTTTTCGCGTTACGGAGCTTTGCGAAGCGAAGCTGATTGGCTCTCCGGTGTCTGTAAACATTCCAAACAGTACGTAGCGGCCGCCATCTTGTCTCTCGGTAGGATCGAGAGACAAGAGGAGGCCAAAGCGAAGGGGCAAATGACCATAAGGGGGCATAGTAGATCCTCGCTGACCCCCTAGGTTTGATGTGGAGGTTTTAAAAGGGCCCCGCGGGGCAAAAAAAAAAATAATAATAATAATCGAACGGCTGATGACCATAAGGGGGCATAGTAGATCCTCGCTGACCCCCTAGGTTTGATGTGGAGGTTTTAAAAGGGCCCCGCGGGGCAAAAAAAAATAATAATAATAATAATCGAACGGCTGAATGGATTTGCACGAAACTTGGTAAAATATTAGGGACTGGTAGCCCGATGTGCCTTTGCTATGTCTCAATATATGTGCTTCAGTGCATTTTGAGAAATTAACGTTCAAAAACAAGATATATATCTGTAACAGCGCTCCGCTTCGCGGAGATAAAATTATATGTGTATTACCTAGCTGTTGCTAACACCAGTTAGCGACGGCTAGTAGGAGATAGCGACCATCTTGGGTCCCACTTTGCATGTGAGTGATATTTATCACTAATGACATGCAAAGTGGGCATGCCAAGATGTTAGCGACTGGAAACAGTCGCTAACATCGCTATCTCCTATTATCAACTTTTGGAAATATTCGAGATAAGCGCGAATATCTCCAAAAAGTAACAGCTGCCCTGAGCAGTTCTTAGCCATGTTATCCAATGGGAGGTGGATAACATGGCTAAGAGCATTAGCTCGGTAATGCATGAATATCGCGGAGTTTTCAGCGACATTAATGCATTGCGCTCGTTTTTTATCGTATTTGCGATAAACCTTGATAATAGCAAGGTTTATCTGCGATAATTTCTGACGGTAAAAAAATCTTTGCAATGCATCGTTAGGGATAAATATCGCTTAACTTTGGTAATATGCCCCAACGTCTGTTAACGTTCGATTCGAAGGAAATCAGGAATTGTTGAAAAACATTGTGTGCGCCATCTTGTCTTTTTTCAAATGCCACACTTTTGTCGTGCACGGCAGCCATTTTAGATGCCTTGACCAGATCCACTCTGTGAACGCTGTCGATCCTTACCATGGCTCCCCACCCTCGCAAGCATCTCCCCCAGGCAGTGGTCACCCCCGCTCTCTGTTTTATGCATGGGTAATAAACCTCCCCCCATCTGCGCTGTTCTTCCCTGAGAATCACACCCTGTGCCCGCCCGACACCTCCCTTTCGCCCTATTCACTACCGCACCCTCTGACACTCCTTTTCCTCTGTGTCCGATTGTCCAGGCTGGTCCTAGGCTATCAGCTAGCCCTGCAGATGTAGTTTATGGCCACAGCTGTAAAGAATCACCCGTCTTCAAAGGAGTTATAGTAGATCAAGGCCCACACTCGATGAGATCCGTCACAGCAGAAGCGTTGCTATTATCTGAAAACCATCCTGTATTGTGATTGGGGAGGGGACCGAGCGTGAAGCGGAAGATTCCAGGGATGACTCTTTGTACATCAAAGTTTTTACAATTATGTGTCACATTAAAAATATATAGCACTCCGACAAAGTAGTAAGATTATAAAACTTTAATAATTTATAAATATATACAAGAAAACAAAAATAGTAATAACATATAAACATTTTTAGAGAAAAACAACGAAGTAGCGGTCGGCTGTGCGAATAGTCCCAACGCAGCACAACGTCCAGATTTCCGGCGTGGGGCGTCGCGGGGGGTGGGTGATCAGTAGCAAACTGTTGTGCGAATAGTTCCAAGGCAGCAGAACGCGCCGAAATCTAGATGACACAAAAGTGATGTCTAGTAAGTTGCCACCCAGCAAATAACGGCGTGGGGCGTCGCGGGGGGTGGGTCATCAGTAGCAAACTGTTGTGCGAATAGTTCCAAGGCAGCAGAACGATGGCACCAAGGTGATGTCCAGTAAGTTGCCGCACTGGTTTTGGTATCCTACAATGCTGCTCCGAATAACGGCGTGGAGCGCCCCGGGGGAGGCGGCGTGAACGGGCCTCTCCAGGTGGAGTCTCGTCTGTTGTAGTGGGGCGCCCCTTTACCGTTTCAGTTGCCATTCCGTCCGCTTTTGGTCCACTGTGTCAAAATCCGCCATTCAGCTGAGTTGCGCCCACTCTTGCGGTGCAGCGATAGGCGGCTGTCACAGGACTCTCAAAATGGCGGCAGGCTGTTTCCTTTTTGGGCCTGGTCCACTGAAATGGCCCTGGGACACCTTGGAAATCGGACGCTTGTCTGCTAGGTCTTGGACCCCATTCTCGAAAGCGTCCCCTCCGCCTTGAGAATTCATCAAAAGTTTTGGGGGCCCCGACTCCTGCAGGCTTCTGGTGGGGAGCGGCTGCCATGATTGCTCGCGGAATGACCACGACGGAGCTACGAGATGGTGGTGCTCTCATGGTGACGCCAGCTTCAGTCTGAAACATCCAGAAACAAGGTGGGGCTTTCATCGTTTGGGGGGAAAAAAAAGTTTTCATCCAATGAAAAGTGTTGTTTTTAGGTCATATGATCAAGCCTTCCATCATTAGGAAACCAAAAGTAAAATGAACCAATGAAAAGTTTTATAAACAAGTCACATGACCTGTTATGCGGCATAGGGTATAAAATGCGGAGAAAATACGTTGGCACGTGAGGCGGTGTCAGTAGCGGACCGATGTGCGAATAGGCCGAAGGCAATACAACGCGCCAAGATCCGGATGGCATCGAGGTGGTGTCATAGTTGAGAGTTCTGAGCAGCGGTTGTAACACTGTCTGAAGCTTATTTGCAGCTGCTGCAGCTTCACTACGCGCGAAGATCCGGATGGCACCGAGGTGGTGTGTAGGAAGTTGCCGCACTGGTGTGGCCATCCTACAATGCTGAAAGTCGGCGTGGGGCGCCCCGTTGGCCTGTGAGTTTGCGTCAGTAGCGGACCGATGTGCGAATAGGCCGAAGGCAGCACAACGCGCCAAGATCCGGATGGCACCGAGGTGGTGTCTAGTAAGTTGTCGCACTTCTGTGGCCATCCTACAATGTTGAAAGTCGGCGTGGGGCGCCCCGTTGGCCTGTGAGATGGTGTCAGTAGCGGACTGATGTGTGAATGGGGCCAAAGGCAGCGCAACAATATTTTCTACTATATTTCCGGTGTAGAAGAGACCACAAGGCGCTGAGATGCCAAGATCCGGATGGCACCGAGGTGGTGTCTTGCAAGTTGTGGTACTGGTGTGGCCATCCTACAATGCTGAAAGTCGGCGTGGGGCGCCCCGTTGGCCTGTGAGATGGCGTCAGTAGCGGACCGATGTGCGAATAGGCCGAAGGCAGCACAACAATATTTTCTGACTGACACCACAAGGCGCTGAGATGCCAAGATCCGGATGGCACCGAGGTGATGTCTAAGTTGCGGACTGGTGTGCGAATGGGGCCAAAGGCAGCGTAACAATATTTTTTGTATGGAAGATACCACTAGGCGTTGAGATGCCAAGATTCGGATGGCACTGAGGTGATGTCTAGCAAGTTGGTGTGGTCATCCTACAATGCTGAAACTCGGCGTGGGTCACCCCATTAGCCTGTGAGATGGCGTCAGTAGCGGACCGATGTGCGAATAGGCCGAAGGCAGCACAACGCGCCAAGATCCGGATGTCACCGTGGTGGTTTCATAGTTGAGAGGCACTTCATCTGCAGTGGGGCGCCGAGATCCGGATGGCACCGAGGTGATGTCTAGCAAGTTGCTGTACTTGTGTGGTCATCCTACAATGCTGAAACTCGGCGTGGGTCGCCCCATTAGCCTGTGAGATAGCAGTTCTTTGGATTTGGGCCTGGCTCGTCTGCTGTAGTGGGGCGCCCCTTTACCGTTTCAGTTGCCATTCAGCTGAGTTTCGGCTGCTCTTGATGCTACAGCGACAGGCGGCTGCAACAGGACTCTCAAAATGGCGGCCTGTTCTTTGGATTTGGGCCTGGTCCACTAAAATGGCCCTGGGACACCTTAGAACTCGGACGCTCGATTTTTTTTTCCTTTCCTGTACATGCAAAAAAAGGTAAATGCCCGGTACGTTACACGCTTCATCTGCCACGATGAACTCTCTAGAGGAACCGAAAAAAAATATAGTTGTGGTAACTATACCATGCATCGTCATATGGAGAGGTGGCAACAATTAATTATAGTGCTGCATAAAAGAGAGATTTGGAGGAGAACCCCTGACCTGCTAGTACATTCATCAAAGAAGTGGCACTGAGAGCTTCAGAGGCAAGGGAAACGGTCCCAAATATTTAGAAGAACTTTGGAAAGATTAAAATGACATGTTTAGATTGTGGCAAATTTATTTCATGTGGACATCTGAGTGTTACTCTAATAAATACAGCATATGAACATCATCATAGTCGATGGTTGGTAGAGACATTTTGACTATATCCTGGACCTGCCCGTCCTCGCCCAAAATGGCGCCAGAATAAATGGGACTCGTAACTCCTTGTTGTGTACTGGTTGCAGAACCTTGAAATCACGAGATACGTATGCAGTTTTGAAGCACATGGCGGGCGGGGACGAGAATTGATTGAATATTTCGACATCCCTATTGATATTAAGTTCTGATGTGTTATTGATTACTGTACTGTTGAAAGTTCGAATTAACGTCACCCATGGTACTTGCCCGCAAATGTATATCTAGATAATTTTATTGTAACTGGCCCTGTCGTATTTTAATTATAAAATGTACGTCCACCGATTCCGTAACTGTTAGACACCTTAGTTCTTGCAACCTAATGGCCCGCCCGTTACGTTCCTCTACAGTGTAAATGTCTATTTATCATATACGATTACAGTTTGCTCCGTGGCCGGCCCACGTGGTTATAGGCTCGTATTTGTATAATGAAATTTTCACAATAAAGGTTTTTAAAAGAAAACATGGTAGTAGTATATACATTGGTAAAGTTTTTAATAATAGTCACTGTTTTAGAATCATTAAAAGGCAAGTGAAATAAAGCAGACCAATTACATGAAGGGTAAAAGGTATAATACGAAGGAACGCAGTAAAGATAAATGGTCAAGGGCTGTTGTGTTTTCTATTCCTGCAACATAAAGTGATCGATAAGAATCTCATATTCAGGCGTATCGGCGACTAAGACAGCAGGTCGACCCTCTTTTGCTCAACGGCTCCGTCATGGGACGAAGAAACGCTCTTTTTCTCGAAAAAAGAATATATTTTACTTGCAGGACAGTTGTAAAATTTCCGGGAAAGTACATTAGCCTGGAACATTATAACATATATTTAAGAAAAAATAATGTTCGGAAGTAATGAAAAGCGTAATTTTTAGGTCATATGATCAAGCCTTTCATCATTACAATAAGAAAAGTAAAATGAACCAATGAAAAGTTTTATTAACAAGTCACATGACTTGTTATGCTTACGTTACGCGCTGCGCGCCCCGGATGACTTCCGGATGCGCTAACGCGGCGCGTCATATGACGCATTACGCGACAACGCAGGTACAGAATATAGTCAAAATGTCTCCACCAACCAGCGGTCGGAACACAACCCCTTTCAGCAGGCTAAATAGTTCTGTTAAATGACAACAGAAGGGACAGGCAACAAGAACCATCAGTCAAAGAGGGGAGGGCTAGTTCTTCTCTACCGGGTTACATTGGGGCGCTACCGGAACTGATCGAATTGGTAGTCTACAGTGTTTCTGGATGTTTCAGACTGAAGCTGGGGTTAGCATGAGAGCAGCACCATTTCGTAGCTCCGTCGTGGTCATTCCGCAACCAATCATGGCAGCCGTTCTTTATCGTTATTTTGGGCGGGGTGGGTGGCGGAGCAGAGCTGTTTTGCAGCCATCATTGTGTGGAGTTCAGTTCATCTCACTAGTTTTGTATTTGTCATGAGGGGTTGTTCCTAATGTTTCTATTTTAGCGAGGTCAAAAAGAGATCCCATTAGTGGCCTACTGATTTTGCTCGATTCCTTTTCTTTTTTTTTACACGATTTTTCGTTATCTGCAAAGACTAAACAGAGTATTGCGACTCTGTGTTTGTTTGTAAATAGAGAATGAACCAAAGAGAACTAATTCTAAAACAGTAAATACTTGGATAACAATGAATCAAATGGAGAGAGAAGCAGGCACGACGGATTACAATGGGGGCAAAGACCTGCGTTAACTACCTTTCACTATCTGCAAAGAGAGAGTACTCCTAATAGAAATGAGGGGGGGGGGCACCATTCAAAGCAGATCAGTGTGCATAAACACGAAAATGTTTTCACTTACCACGTACTTGACATTCGACAGCTTATGATATTTGCTATTAAAAAACCATTGAAATTCACTGAAAAAACCATAGGTTATAGACCATATATAGTTAGGAATTAGCATTTACAAAACCTTGAAAATTCACTGAAAAAACCATAGGTTATAGACCATATATAGTTAGGAATTAGCATTTAAAAAACCTTATTTTACTCACACAAAACCATTGAAATTCCATATATAGTTAGTTGCACTAACTATATATCGCGCACCTGCAATCCACTGCTGATGATGTCACATATTACATCATTCATGACATGGTCAGTGACATCACTGATGACATCACTGATGACATCTCAAATGACATCACTGATGACATCACTGATGACAACATCCAGTGACTGTATGTTTCTGTAAAGTTAAAATGTGTCTTACATATTGAAGAATGAGTGGAAGTATAAGTGTCTGGACAAAGGATTTAGTAGGTGCATGACTGAATGCATGAGTGAGTGATTAAATGTGTCTCACTGAGTGCATGGGTTAGTGACTAAAGTGTCTTAATTTGTGCATCATTATGTCTGTTGTTCTGTAAACTGCTGCATGTTTTGATCAGTAGCTATATGATTAACTATATGGGTTACTGATTGATTGTCCAAGTATTTGTATGGGAGACTGAGTGTGTGTGTGGCTGGCTGGGAGGTGTGTGACTCTGTGCAGATCAATGTGTACTTGTATCAATGATTGTATAACAAGGTAAGTATGTGTTAGTATATGTTTGAAAATGTAAGGTGCTCTATGTTTAACTGTATAGACAAGAAAATGGAAGTGTCATTGATTCTTTACAGGACTGACTAGGTGTGTGAGTAACTCCATGGATGAGTGGCAGACTGTGAGTGTCTGTATAGGTGTATGAGTGCATATGATAGTGTTGTAAAGATGAGTGATTGTATGTATGAATGATAGTATGGGTGAATGAGTGAAGGTGTGTGTAGACGTAGGAATCAGTGAGTGCGTATGTAGTAACTAGTATTGGTGTGTCAATGGTTTCAAAAATTATATTCTGTATTTAACACTGGGTGAAACAGAGGTTATATTAAAATGTGAGGAGATGCATTGTATTGTCACATGAATGATATCATCAGTGATGTGGTCATTGATGTCAAATGAGATGTCATCAGTGATGTCATCAGTGATGTCATTTGAGATGTCATCAGTGATGTCATCAGTGATGTCACTGACCATGTCATGAATGATGTAATATGTGACATCATCAGCAGTGGATTGCAGGTGCGCGATATATAGTTAGTGCAACTAACTATATATGGAATTTCAATGGTTTTGTGTGAGTAAAATAAGGTTTTTTAAATGCTAATTCCTAACTATATATGGTCTATAACCTATGGTTTTTTCAGTGAATATATATATATATATCCTGTACACCGTTTGTCTCCAAACTCGCGCGTTCGTGCAACACAGCAAGCAGACTCCGGACACGGACCTCGAGGTGTATAAAAAGGTTTTATTCAGCAGAAAGAGTCACCGACGTTTCGGCTCAGCGGAGCCTTGATCACATGACTCCGACTATATATATACACGAGCAAATGTCCCAAGCGGGGGGAGCGACTTCTAGCCGGTGCTGGCGGCGAGGATCGGGACAGACTCGCTGTTAATTGCAAAAGCAAAGGTTTCTTCGCTTAAGAAGACGCCGCACACCACTTTAAGTGTAGCTTAATTTCTTTATTCCCCTGTAGGTTTTTCCCCACCTACGCGTTTCGGACTTTACCAGTCCCTGTTCACGGTGTACAAACATTAGTCCTTTCTTTATGTTGCATATTTATACTGTTTGCTCCACTTGGCACATTATGATGCATTGTGGGAACAGTAGGCAAATCTACTATTTGCTATTATTGTTAGCATTATCTCTGTGTTAGTCGGGCCGGTGTTTGGTGCTTTGCAGTTCCTCGGGGTATTTACCAATGGGGACCCCCCACGGTAAAATGCATGTATTGGCGTTAAGTACGTCAATGTCCAATTAACGCAATGCGTTTTACATTGGATTCACGCTCCGACATTACTGACTAAGTGTCATGATGTCAATTATGGCTTAGTGCCCAATTTAATAGTTCCTGAATCTGCATGCGTCAATCTCACAGCCCTCCCGCTCAGAGATAATCCATAATGTGATTTTGTTTGAGATAAGCTTACCATCACATGTCTCTTTTTATACACTCAAGCCAAATCAAAAGTACTGTTCTTACATCTATTAATATTCAAATAATTTCATAAGTTGTCACAGCATTTGTTTCTCCATCCTACTATCAGTTACAGTCAGAATTGTAGGATTGTTCATAGATGTACACTCATCTCTTCATCCCCATTCAGGCCCATCGGGGCTCTGGTTTTAAATCTGATTATTAATTTAGATTCGAGACGCCTTAGTTTGGTGATTCGATCACCCCCTCTTTCATTTTCATTTACTGTTGCTATGCCTGAATATTTGACATCCATCCAGGTTTTACCTGGGTGAGTTTTAAGATGTTTCGCAATTGCATAGCTGTAGTCACTGTTTTGGATAGATCCAGTGGTAGAAGTGGGCGAGGACGGAACGGCACGGCGTGCCCCTACTTTGAAAAATTATTACAGTCCGTTCCCCTACTTCTTTATTTTTAAAAAGCGTCCCGGGACGGCAGGAATGTTCCTAATTGAATATTACAGCTTTAGCATTCAGCCAGCCGTGTCCCCTGTGTGGTGTCTGAGCAAGGCCTCTGCAGTGCCCACGGCCTCCTCCCGCTTCCCCTCTGTAACTGGGCACAGGTGCCTCCAAAGCAACACTGAACGGGCCATCAGTCTTGGGTTAGCACGCCTCTGATGGCCCTGCTGTGCAGTGATTTACAACTCATCACTGCCGAGGCTACCTGCCAGCCCCCACTGTGACCGATACAATGGTCACATCAGGATGCTTTGCTGGCCCCCCTTGAACTCCTCTGCCCTTTATGAGGCCGAGTGTGAGACACGCCAAAAAAATATTTCTAGAGACGCCACTGAGTTGGAGTGGGGCGCAATTCAGGGACTGGCTTGAGGGCAAGCTGCAAAACTACATGGGTGAGGGGTAGAGAAGCGACAGATGGAGGGAGCTGAGTGCATGGCAAAGGGAGGGAGGCAGCGGCCAGGCAGCATCTCACTCGTTACCCTAAGCGACTCCTTGTGGCCATGGGAATGTCTACCATTACCATGTAGAGCCCCTGAAGCCCCCTGCTTCTTTTTAAACTTGGTGAGTTTGTAAGATTTCGCACAGTCTTATAAACGATAGAGCGCATCGTCACCCACATAGATTGAGGAAAAAGGTAGAATGGCAGCTGTTTAGGCATATCGTTTGGTTTAATTTGTCTCAGTTTTGGGATATAATTTAATTTATCTCAACAAAATCTGGCACGTACTTCAGCTCTGTCAGGTACATTTTATGCTAACTGTACATTATATAAACATACTGAGTACTATAAACGCTTTTAAGATAGAGCCCGGCTGATCGCAATTGCTGTAGCACCATCTTGATACAGTGATGTGTTGTTATTGTAAAGTTGCATTAACAGAGTTTGCAGTTCATTAATGCACATATAAATACACAGAAGATGTGTTTATATACTGACAACATTTGTTCCTGGACAGACAGTTGTGCAGTCCTTAACTGTGCAAGCTGCAGTAGTGGCCTGCATAATGTCCATCCCCAGTTCCCACGTGTCGGTGAGGGGGGAGTTGTGCATAGTGTTTACAACAATACAGAGCACACAGATGCCATTGGCTATGACTTTAGGGTGCTGCGCACTCGTCCAGGTACCAAACATCTTACAGATGTGCGCTTTATAAGCAGCAATCTCTTAAGTAACAGATATCCCAACTGATGCTCAGCTTTCATGCATCAAGGCTAGCCTGCGGGTTATACGTGTTTTACAGAGTCACACAATTATTCTTCAGGTTACAGGCTCAGGCTTCAGAACTGCCAACTGGACAAGAGAAGATATTCAGAGTCAAACCTCAAATGGCAGAGCCAGCCAACATTATAAATATGTCTCAAGCTTTGGGGAACAAACCTATCCATATCACTTAAAGGAGAGATCGTAGAGGCTAAAGTCTCAGACAGCGTTCCAACTGATGGATTAGACAGCTATTCCCGTCCCTTTTTGGGACATCAAAGCTACTCCATATGGTATTTTTTTCCAGGCTATGGCAGCTATCCCTAAGGTTACTGGGATGGTTCAGGTTTAGAAATCCTAGCTTTTCATGGTGCTACGGAGATTGTAGAGGCTCCTACTGCAGCGACAAGAGCTATTCCAAGTGGCCTACACATCCCAGACTTTGTATAACAAGTCTATCCTTCATGGTACATACTTCACACAGGCTAAGCTTTCACAGAGATGAATCCTTCAAATGCCACCTACCTCAAAGGGTGGCAAAGCTATCTCTCCGGTCACAAATCTCTAATAGACTCAGCAAACAGATCCCCAAACTAGAGATGTTAGATAGGGGTTAGAGTTGCCAGTCAGCGTACAAAGATACACAGGCTCGGGTTTTGCATAGCATAGCTGGCCCACGTGCTACACATGTATCCCAGACTCTGGGCAGCAGACCTATTGCTTAGATAGAGGAGGTCTTATAAGCTTAGGTTTCATTCAGAAAAACGATCCTTGAAACACACAGATTTCACTGGGGGCACTAGTTCAGATAGTTATCACCTATGTTTTCATTTCTGAGCTGCACCATGGCAGTTTAAGACCCAATGTAAAACTTCACTGATGGATTAAAAAAAAAAAGAAAAACACTCTTGCGGGAAATGCCCTTTTTCTGACATTTTACTATTCCAAAGTGCAGCCTCGGAATGGAGAGAAATAAAAGGTTTTAAATATGAAAAATAAATACATAACTAAATAAAGCAAAACAGAGTGGTTGCAAAGTGGCCAGATTGTTTTTATTCACATCCAAACACATCAGCCTCACTTTACAGACTTTGCAGCGAAGCACTACTTTTGCTTTCTTGTCTTACTTTGAACAGCATTGTTGTCCCCAGGTGGGGAAGTGTACCATTCCTGGAGATACTGCAATACCTGGTTAATGGGTGGATTGGAAAACAAAATGTGTACCTCTGTGTTTATGGATGTAGTCTTTTTAAACCATACTATTTATGTTTATTAAGGATATAAGCAATGGACACTGAAACGGTTCCCTTCAGGGCCCTGTAGTCATGTCCTTAACTTTCTAGGTAAAACCACTCACTGATTTCTGAATAGTGAGTGAGAGATCGTTAAGGTAACTATGTTGTTTCTGCTTACATTTCACATGTTTTACTTAATCTTGCCCTCCCTATGAGTGTTTGCTTTTACTTTTTTGTTTTTCAGGCAGCATATTACTCTTAGCCGCATCCTGGTGTTTATAGCAGGGCACAATTGGGTTGTAGCTGAAGGCAGTGTGAGTTTTTCTCAGTTGGGCAGTATGGTGTTTAGTGGGGGAGAGGATGTGGCACTATGGCCAGAGCTGTCGAATTTGGAACCGGGGAGCCGGGTTCAGCCTTCATGACCAGTCCCCCATACCACTCTCCTGAGGGAGCACATTCCCATGCTAGAACTTAAAAAGGCCCACTAGACCTTAGAAGCCCAGGTGTCAGCACCAGCAGGTGGACCTTTGCATTGGCAATTGTGGGTTAACCTTGAAGGCCTGATCACCACAATCCATACTGAAGTTCACCTCCAGCCTTGCGGGCAGGCCTACGAAGCATCACACCCGAGAGCAACAGTGATCCAGTCACTGTGACTCTGTCACTGTGGTCACGGGTACCTATTTCGGGTGGGTGCGTAGTGTTTGCAAGTATATTATGGTTTTAAAAAAACCTGCTGCCTCCTTCCTGGCCTCCAGGAACTTTCAGCAACAATAAAGATGTCATGAAAACTTTGTTGATTAATGTTCTTCCTAGAGAGAGATCAGAGTTGCGTCTAGTGGAAGGGTTGACTCCTGGAAAGGTGGCACAGAGGGTTAATGTGCCTGCTGCAAAGAACATGTACCATGCAGGTCACAAAGTGCACATAATGTTAACTAGGTTAGTAAGGTTACTGCTTGTGTCAGAGAGATCCTTTTGTTACTGGCAGTTTATAAGTGAAAATCCTAACATACAACAGTGAGCTATTAAACTATACTGCCTACTAGTATGGTTGTCATGTGGCTTCTACACCTTGTAGTCCTTTGTCTTATGTAACATTTCCTATACAGTGATTTACACACGTATACATATTTGTCTCTGTATTGTGTTCAAGGCGTAGGTGACCTTTGGGGGCACCAACAAACATTGTTGCACAGGGCGTCACCAGCACTAATGCCGGCCCTGCCATCGAGGCCAGTCTGCAACACCCATTGGTACCTCCATTGGCCTTGTTTCAGCAGTAGTAGCTGTAACTCAACAAGGATCGGCAATGCAGGATTTGCACACACACCAAACTAAGTTTGCAAACTTCACACTCTCTGCTTCATGCACAAGCACTTTTAACATGTGCTACCTGCTCTGGAGCCACTGGAATTATGCAGCAATGGGGGACAAAATGATGCTGCAGTGTTGACTAAATTATGCAACAGAAAAAAAGGCTGCAGCGTAATGCAATATATTTTCTAATACTTTAATATTCAGACATTTTTACACATGTTAAGTCTCTGCAAATAATCTGCCCCATTAGTATCAGTATAACATGCAAATGCAACAGTGAGAAAGGTGATCAGTCAACCTTTGCAAAGGGTCGTCCACTTTGCAGCAACTCAAGTCACGTTTTTAGTAGCTTTTTATCCGTTTGAGCTACAAAAATGATTAGTTAAAACTGCAAGATTATGCAGTGGATGATGTATTATGTGACAAATATGGCAGAGCCATAATTATATAGAAAACATTTGCAAACTAGGATATTTTGCCATTCATGTTTGAAATGCTCTTGTGGAAGAAGGGAGGAGAAGTGATAATGAGAGAAACTGCATGGCTTGGAGACACATGGCTTGTCATTCCACATTTAAGCATATTTGGGACATTGTGTGATTGGAAATATATTCCACTTTTTGAATGTATTTAAATGCCAATAACTCCTATTAAACCTTAAATAATCAAGTGTATCCATTGGTTGAATTCAATAACACAATAAGCTGTAACTGGTCGGTGAAATGCCAAACAAATACTAAACATTGGGATGTTTGGCACATTCTGGCAACACCTCTGACTCCACCCACTGATCCAATCCCTGGGTTATCCCCGCCCTCTGAGTCTCCACCCACAGTTCCCCTACTTTTTCCCCCCACTTCGACCACTGGATAGATCTTATGTGTTCTAAAATCCTCTTTTTGAGAGGGCAAGTTGTTGAGCCGATATATTTCATCCCACAGAAGCATTGTAATTGATAAACCACAAATTGTGACTCACATGTTATTTTTTCTTTGATCTCAAAGTTTCGTCCTTTGGAGTCTTTTAAACTTTTGAGGTTTTGGCCAATTTTGCAAGCCTTACATGATTGGCATTTGGCGAAGCCATGCTGTCGTTTGTCCAACCATGTGACTGGTTTGATTGTTCTGAATTATCCTTCACTGCCCGAGGATACAAACATTCAGACATTATGAGAGGTGAACAAAGAGCCAGATTGAAAACGAGAGCAGAAACACTCATACCCAGGGAGAACACATCAAAAACAGATCATGATCAACCTCAAATGATTCTAACGTATTCGAAAGAAAGCTACAAAATACGGCAAATCCTGACCAAGTACTGGAGTGTGCTGAAAAAAGATACTGAAATTGGCTCTTTAATTGGAGAAAGACCATTAATAACATCCCGCAAAGCACGTCAATACGGGATACCTTGGTCAACAGTCACTTCAGAACAATCAAACCAGTCACATGGTTGGACAAACAACAGCATGGCTTCACCAAATGCCAATCATGTAAGGCTTGCAAAATTGGCCAAAACCTTAAAAGTTTAAAAGACTCCAAAGGACGAAACTTTGAGATCAAAGAAAAAATAACATGTGAGTCACAATTTGTGGTTTATCAATTACAATGCTTCTGTGGGATGAAATATATCGGCTCAACAACTTGCCCTCTCAAAAAGAGGATTTTAGAACACATAAGATCTATCCAAAACAGTGACAACAGCTATGCAATTGCGAAACATCTTAAAACTCACCCTGGTAAAACCTGGATGGATGTCAAATATGCAGGCATAGCAACAGTAAATGAAAATGAAAGAGGGGGTGATCGAATCACCAAACTAAGGCTTCTCGAATCTAAATTAATAATCAGATTTAAAACCAGAGCCCCGAGGGGCCTGAATGGGGATGAAGAGATGAGTGTACATCTATGAACAATCCTACAATTCTGACTGTAACTGATAGTAAGATGGAGAAACAAATGCTGTGACAACTTATGAAATTATTTGAATATTAATAGATGTAAGAACAGTACTTTTGATTTGGCTTGAGTGTATAAAAAGAGACATGTGATGGTAAGCTTATCTCAAACAAAATCACATTATGGATTATCTCTGAGTGGGAGGGCTGTGAGATTGATGCATGCAGATTCGGGAACTATTAAAATGGGCACTAAGCCATAATTGACATCATGACACTTAGTCAGTAATGTCGGAGCGTGAATCCAATGTAAAACGCATTGCGTTAATTGGACATTGACGTACTTAACGCCAATACATGCATTTTACCGTGGGGGGTCCCCATTGGTAAATACCCCGAGGAACTGCAAAGCGCCAGACACCGGCCCGACTAACACAGAGATAATGCTAATAATAATAGCAAATAGTAGATTTGCCTACTGTTCCCACAATGCATCATAATGTTCCAAGTGGAGAAAACAGTATAAATATGCAACATAAAGAAAGGACTAATGTTTGTACACCGTGACCAGGGACTGGTAAAGTCCGAAACGCGAAGGTGGGGAAAAACCTACAGGAGAATAAAGAAATGAAGCTAAACTTAAAGTGGTGTGCGGCGTCTTCTTGTGTGAAGAAACTTTTGCTTTTGCAATATGTATACATATATATATATATATATATATATATATATATATATATATATATATATATATATATATATGTTGTGTCAGACCCCACAGGGAGTGGTTTTATACAAAAACCGCAAACACGACTTTTTGAAAGTTATACACGGTGCGGTGCCTCGTTACCCATTGCTTTATCAAAGTTTATGAATGAAGGTACGCATATGCGGTACATCATGATCATGGGAACTATATGTTTTACGCACTAGTATTAACCATAGGACGCTGATTACAATATGCCTTTCTGCCATTTTTATATATTTTGTAGAGGGACGAGTTATATTTGACGGAGTGAGTTTTAAAGTTGAGTGCCGCCATAAACAAGTTTTTTTCCATTCACTGAATAGCTGTGAAGAATTAATGCGATTATACGATACGAGGTATGATTAATCTGTCCCTCCCTTGTTAAAACAAACCAATTTAGTGAGGGTCCCTCATTATTTGTATAAGTGGGGTTGTTATATATTATGTTTCTTCCCTAGAACATCGAACATCATAATCTTTGGTATCTACGTGAACCTTGGAAAGGCTTTTTCCACACTAGCCTTATTACACTTACATTCATCAGGTATGAGCTACATAAGATTAGGGTTATATTCCCTTCTTACTGGGTCAGCTTTCCTAATAATTATAGGATGGTCAATAAGCCACTCTCCATCAGAGCAGTTAAGACAACTTTGATATGGATAAAGCGTATCCTAGTTAATTCTATTTTTCTGTTTTAAGCAAGATGTGTGCACGATTGTACCTGTGTGAATGAATTTTCTTTTTTGTCAACCTTAGAGAACCCGATGATAATTATGCGACCTTAGGCATGGGGAGGGTCCATTGTTTAAATGGTTGTATTCCTTTTCGCATATATGTTCTTATTGTAATAATGGTTTGTTGCTAAAGCATGCATGCGGAAGATTTTATTTAAACATAGGGATACTTTTGGTTGGTAAATATGTAGGTATATATATTTAAATCGAGGTAGGCAAACTCCGCCACCGCCACCGCGGAGCCGGTCATTGGATGCATTTGAAAGATGCACCACCGCAGTAGAGCCCGCCTGGCCCCTGCGGTGTGTCACCACCATGGACAATGCCATTACAGCCAATGGGAGCTGCAATCGCAGTAGCCTAATGCAATTTTGAAAATCGCGGTAGGTGTGCTCCGCCACCGCGGAGCCAGTCATAGGATGCATTTGAAAGATACACCACCGTAGTAGCGCCTGCCTGGCCCCTGCAGTGTGTCACTCCCGTGGACCCTGCCATTACTGCCAATGGGACTTGCAATTGCGGTAGCCTAATGCAATTTTGAAAATCACGGTAGGCGTGTTCCACCACCGCAGAGCCGGTCATTGGATGCATTTGAAAAAAGCCGGGCCTGGAACACCAATGCAGTTGCTTAGAACCACTGAAACGACCCCAGGGGGCTATATATGTGTGGGAGAGAGCCTCACATTTCCACTACTCCCAGAGCCTGATGCCTGAGACCCCTCCCCTGCTGCTGCCTCCAGGGACTGCTGCCTGACATCCCTCACCTGCTGCTGCCTCCAGGGACTTCTGCCTGAGACCCCTCACCTGCTGCTACCTCCAGGGACTGCCGCCTGAGACGCCTCACCACCCACAGCCGCTGCTGCTGTCACCTGGACATAGTGATGTCGAGGACTGCTAAGATTCGGACCAGTCCCTTCACCAGCGAGGAGCTCGAGGTCCTGGTGGACGAGGTGCCCACACAGTATCCAAGGCTATATGGTGCCCCAAATGTCATGGTAAGTCTTCAACAGTGTGAGTGAGAGTGCAGGGGGTGCACATGTAGTTGATCTAATGCAGTATGTGCCTGGGAGTGTGGGGTTGTGTCATGCACTGCCTAACATGCTGTCTCCAGGGGTAAGGGGGGTGTACCCTATTTTACACATTTCCATGCCAGCACATCAAGATTGGAGGGACATGTATTGTCTTGTCAGCCATACACTGACGCAGCAAGTTGGTAAGGCAGGAGTCAGGACAGTGATTGCTCGTGTGAATGGCTGTGTGGGTCCCTGTTATCCATCTCACTGTGAGGCTACCTGGCCTGCACAGTCAATGCTCAAAATGACAAGGACACATCACTGAAGGTACAGAGTGTTACATGTATCTTTTTTCATTGCTCTCCATCCATGAGCCATCTCAGCCCTGTAGATTGCACAAAACAGGCCCTCTGAGAAGCATGTGGGTTTGTGAGATCATGTCCCTCAATGTGACATCCATGACACAGTGAGCCATTCACAGGGCAAAGACATTGAGGGCTGCGCAGTGTTGGACACAGTGAGTCTACCCCCAAACACATGTTGATATGTAATTTATGTCTTGTTCTACCTAAACATGGACAGTAGATATGTGCAAACTACACATGGCTTTCTGTGCTGGCATCCTGCATGTGTATGAGATGGGTAGGTACTGTGTACCCCTCACACCTGCATGCATTTACGTGTGATTCCCCCAGGATGATGTACCATGTGAGATGCATTCTTGTCTCTGAAAGACATATCTGTGGATTTGGGATGAGTCAGTATCATGCTACTGTCCTGAGAGATTTTGGTACATAACACTGTGTCACTGATTGTTTCAACCTCTTGTCTCCCATGCATGCAGCTCAAGGTACACCAGCCAAAGGCAGTGTGGAGGGCCATTGCATGCAAGGTGCAGGCTCTGGGTGTCCCCAACCGATGTCGCACCCACTGTTACAAGAGATGGGATTACATCTGCCAGCTGAGCAAGAATGTGGTGGGGATGACGCTGGGGCTGCTTCCTCGGACTGGCAGGTTGGCATGACGGAGCATGACACCACTAATGACCCGCATCTTGGCTGTGACACAGCCTGAGCTGGATGCACGTTTGAAGGAGCATCAGCAGCAAGCTAGGTGTGAGTATTCTTGGAAGGGTGACTTTGGCAGTGTGTGGCAGCATGTGTTCACAGCCTGTGCCAGCGCTGGGCTATGTGATGTTGGTAGTGTGATGCAGGGTCTTGTAAGTGGCCTCTGTGTTGGGTGCTGCTGTCATGCATTTGCACAACCTGTACTTCCTAATGTTCTTTGAGCAATGGGCATTGACATTGTATTGAGAGTCATCTGCTTCAGGTCTCATCTGCAATGGGCCAGCGTGGGAAATCCCATGTAAGGAGGTGGCAGTGTGCAAAATCTGAGTGTGCTTTCATCAATGCTTGCATTGCCTGACCTCAGAATGGCGAGGCTTAGACATCTGACACCAATGTGCATCAGTAGTTGTGTCCCACAGTACAACATGGTGTATGACCTAAGCTCATGGCCCGAGTGGACTGTTATGTTGTTGTCTGTACCTGTGTTGTCCCCTTCTGCTCCACCCAGATTTGGCAGTGGCAACATGTGGTGGGTACATCTTTGCCCCCTTCAGGGCCCTAGGTGTGCTCAGAGCTATTTGTGTGTCTGGCTGAACGCAGCCTCATGAAGGATATTGTGCTGTGTGGTCATCACATGGCTGACTTGTGCCCCGTTAGCTTGTTGATAGGCAAAAGAGCTAGTCAATAATTGAGCATGCACAATGTTTTTGCACAGGGTGGTGTGCAACAGGGAGATTTTATCATCTTTAGTGATGCTTTGCTTGCATATGAATTTTCTGTTGATGCCAATGAACTGACCCTACATCTCTCTCTCTCATGCAGCATCTCCCGTGGGCACGGAAGGACAGGGGACGGACACCAGTGGTGAGGCATCAAGAACAACTGCTGCACACGAGCACAGTGACACAGATGTGACCAGCGCCTCAGAGGGGGACTGGAGTCTGCTTGAGGAATCACAGCCAGAGATGCAGTTCAATTTCATCTGACAACAGCGGTGACGCATCTATGTTGGCGGGCACAGGGAACGGGGACTCTGCCTCCTCTTCCACCACACAGCGTACAGTGCCCGCCCTCCCACCTACATCCACTAGTGCTGCCCATGTTCGCACCAGAAGGGAAGAGTGCCCCTCACCCCTGTCTCCGCTGCCCCTGTCTCCCCTGCTGCCACCAGTGCTTAGTCTGTGGACCTTTTGCACCAGCTGTGTGTGGGCCAGACAGCTCTCCTCAATGCCTTTGTAGACCACGACAAAAAGTTGGCACAGGTGGTTGCTTTCATGGAAGACATTCATTAAGACGTGGGTGGGCTACACTGGACTGCCCAGTCTTTGTCCTTCACTGTGACGGCAGCCATTCAACTGGCACAATCTCAGAGTACTGCTCCAGTCCCTTAGTACACCCCCCCCCCCGCCGGTGGCCACATCTGACGATAGTGACCACACACCACAGACCTCAAGGGCAAGATACAGTACACGCAGCACACAGTAGCAGCAGCCCAAGGAGTCCAGGGCACAGACATCATCCCCACGGAAAACTAAAACCACCCGAGGGCGTAAAGACAAAAGCCCGTCAGGCGACACCAGGGGCCACAAAGACAAGAAGCAGGTATCAGGGTCACATGCCTCAGAGGCATCCCCAGCCCAGGACTCTCCAGTCCCAAAAGCATCTCGCAGAGACAAGCAGACAGTTGCCGTGCCTGCTGAGAAGGTGGTGCCTGCTAAGAGTACACATAAGAAGAGCTCCAAGGCAGATTCACCCACAACTTCTACTCCCATCCAAAGCCTGTGTTACGCAGGGAAAGGAGGGCACTGTAGGGGGTACACCTGGAAAACAGGCAATGGAGGGGCATAGGCAAGGCCAGGCAAAGCATCCTGCTGGATCCAGCATGTCCCCAGAGGGAGGGCCACCATCTGCACCTGATGCAGCTTTGGTGGTGAGTGGGCTTGTTGTGTCTACACCACTTTTCATTAATTCTCAGGCAAGGAAGCAATGCTTCTCGCAGTCCCAAAGAAGTGGCAAGGCACCCCTCAACAATCTCCCACCCACACTGTGTCTCATGGCAGCATGACTCCACCTCCATGTGCCACTACACCACCTGGTCCAAGCAGCCCTCCAGCTTCCCAGGCCACTGATGCCTCAGCCTCAGCTGGGACTCTCTCTCCCCAGTCCAGTCCTCCAACTATCCCCGACACACAGCCACCTCCCAGTCAGACCTACAGCTAAGTCTGAGTGGAAGTCCCCCTCACACACCTGTCTCGCCCACAACGGTGCCTGTCCAGCCCATTGTTACCACCCTGACTGTGTTGCAGACCATGGCAGGGTACAGTCACACACATTCCCTGTGCAGGATCTCATGTTGCTACTCTGAACTTTGTCCTGGGCACTGGCCTTGTTGTTCACTGCTGTTTGCCCCTTACCTGTGCAGCTTCCCTTGGACATACTCTGCACCTTGAACTGGCCACTGGCCTTGTTGTTCCCTGCTGTTTGCCCCTTGCCTGTGAAGGATCTCATGTACCTCAACTGCACTTTACCCTGGCCCCTGTCCTTGTTGTTCACTGCTGTTTGCCACTTGCCTATGCAGGATCTCATGTACCTCAACTGCACTTTGTCCTGGCCACTGGCCTTGTTGTTCACTGCTGTTTGCCACATGCCTGTGCAGGATCTCATGCAACTACTCTGAGCATTGGACTGGCCACTGGCCTTGATGTGTGCCCCTTACCTTACCCTTACCACCCTTAGGTGGACATACTCTGCACCTTGAAATTGCCACTGCCCTTGTTGTTCCCTGCTGTTTGCCCTTGTCTGTGCATGATCTCATGTACCACAACTGCACGTTGTCCTAGCCACTGGCCTTGTTGTTCACTGCTGTTTGCCCCTTGCCTGTGCAGGATCGCATAAACCTCAATAGCACTTTGTCCTGGCCACTGGCCTTGCTCTTGTCTAATTTGGTGCCTATCTGTGTCATATGTGAATAAAAATAAGTTACTCCACTTGTCTACCTTGTCAGTGTCCTTGCTAAATAAAACGTTATCTGTGTGTGTATGGTTTACTGTGACACATGCACTATATGCCACTTCAACATTGCCTATGGCTTGTTTGCTCTGATCATTTTTTATCCACTTTGGGGTCTCAGACTTGTGCATCTGTGGGTGTTGGGTTAGCTGTATGTGTGTTTGCTGAAGGACTGCTTAACTTCCTGGGTGTGGTGTTGTCTGTGTGCTGTTTTGATTGCTGTTGTGGGTGTTCATCGTGTGTCACTCATATCTGTGTGGAACTGGAATGTTTGATGTGCGCACACTGCTTGGTGTGAATGCAGTGCTGTGAGTGTATGTTGCTTTGTCCTTGCCTGGTGTTCATCCCCTGATGTGCTGCTGTGCTTGCTATGTGAGTTCTTGGCATGTGCATCTGTTGTGTGTCTGATGTGGCTGTGTGCAGTGTTTGGGCAGTGTTGTCACTTGCAGTTGACAGGTGCTCTGTGTGTGGTGTTGTATTTGCAGGCCCATGTGTGTGTTTTGTTGGTGTGTTTCATTCAGATGTGTGTTGCCAGTTGCCAGTGTGCTGTGCCTTACTTGTGTGTCTGTCACATGAACTTAGGTCCATTCTAGCTCCTGTGGTTGTGTCTGGTGCATCCTTGGTGTTTCCTCCTCTCATATTTGAGCTGTCTCATGTCATTCTTGTGCATGTGCAAGCATGTGGTACACTATGACACCATGTTGACTTGATGGGTGGTGTGGTATGTCTGTCTGTGTATCATTGTAGGCCCATTTCTCCCAGTTTGTGTCCATGATTGTTTAGTGTTGATGCACTTCTTGTATGTGTTGTGGTATGTTGCCTGTGCATTGTTCCGGACTGATGAGGTTGTGTGCCCCTGTTATGTCTTATGTGTTTGGCTGCTGTTTTTGTGCACACATTGGTTCAGGCTTCCCTGTGTGTGTGATGTTTGTGGATCCCCCCAGGCTGTGTGATTGTTTGTCAATGTATTGACTGAACATTGTTGGCAGACTTCTGTGTGTTTGACACTGGTGTTGTGTGCTGCAGGTCTGAAGGGGTATGTGTGAAGGTTCATACTTGTGTTTTACAGTCATGGGGTGTTGCAATGGGCCCTGTGTGTTGTGCTGCTGACATACTCCTGTCAAGTAGTTGGATACAAATGGTGGCTGTTCATTGTTTGACTTCATACCCTTCCTTTCATCCCTGTGACTATACGTGGGTTGCCTTGCTGTGACTGTGGTTTGACTTCACACACTGTACCAGCCACATGTGATTTGATGGGCTGAGGGTGTTGTTCTACGTTCTTTCTCTTGCATGTGATGTACACATGCTTGGTGGTTGGCTCCTTGGCCTTATATTTGTGAGCACCTCACTTTGGCTTTCCTATATGTTGTACTCCATTGCTGCTGGCATGTGGTCTGTGTATATGGCTGTTTGTCAGTGTGGGGTATGTCTGTGTGACATGGCAGGCTGTGTGTCCAGTAGAGTGATTGTTCATTATGTGTGTGCGTGTTCATTTTGTGCTTAGACTCCGTATTCTTGCCATGAATGTGGTGGTGTTGTGGTGTGTGTGTTGCCCTGGCCCTGTGCTTCTGTGCTGTGTGTTCCTCTGCAGCCACACCTGCTGGGGCTGTCTCCCTAGTTGTTTGGTGTGTGGTGCAGGGTGTGGGTTCACCTGGCTGGTTAAAAGTGCATGGAGGAGCACAGGTGGGGCACATGGCATGTCCCTTCATGTTGGGGGGGCCTAGTGTGTGGAGTGTGGAGGTGTGGCACTGTGGTCTTTGTGCACTGCCCAGGCCTGGTGTCGGCCCTGCCTTCTGCATTGTGGGCATGTTTTCATGTGTCTTCGCCGCTGCTGTGACGTTACCGGGACATTACTTCATGATCGCGGTGGATGGGTGACCTTGATGCGGAGGGGTGACTAGGTGACAGGTAGGACATGTGTGGGTACACTTGTGAAAGTGTTCCTGTCCCCACCAGGGTGTCTGATGTGGACAGGAACCCTATATCAGCCCATGAGTTGTGTGTTGTGTGTTGTGGTTGTGTGCGGGATTGTGTGTTTGCATACCTGCGGCGGCATCCGCGACGATCCATGAGTTGCAGGTAATGTATCAGGTACAGCAACGGGAAGACGTGTAGAGCTGGATCCATTGAGGTCGGGACCGGGTGGAAGGGACTGGGATTCTGGTTTGGCGCTCCCCTGTTCTGTTTGGGGCATCCTAATTTGTACAACGGACAGGACGTCATTCCGCACGGCGGTGAGTCTCCATTGGCTCCCACCGCCGCGGTGGCGGGCGCACTTTGATGGCGGTTCGAGTCGCACCGCTGCAGATGGGAAAGGGGCTATGTTTGGCCATACTAATATGGCGGGAGTGAGGACCGCTGCGGGCGTGCGGAAAAAAGCATTTACCGCCACCGCCAGCACCACGCCGGTGCTTCCGCCCGCCATGCTAATAGACCCCTTAGTCTCAATATTGGGTGCTTATCATGTTTTTTATGTCACAATGTGCTATTTTTTTCCAGTCCATTGCTGCACTGGGAATAAAACACCCTCAAAGTGTAATGTACATTTTGAGTTGTCAGGGTTAGCAAATCACTAATACGTTTACATGGCTAATCCGATTTTAGAGAGCATGTTTGTGACACTTGTACATGTTGTCCCCTCTGGACAAATTCACAGCCACAGTTTCTTTTCTATACAGTTTGATTACATTCAAAAGCTCAGCCATAAAAGACTTGCGTTAACTCTTTAAGTAACCTAACTCTTTTAGTGACCTTGATTTCTGTTCTTTTATTTTATTACAGGAATCCAACAAATTGCTCGACAAAGCAGGTTGAGCTCATTGTATACAAGAACTTGGAAGGCTTTTGTTATAATCCTGCTAACATGTTCGAGCAACACCTGCTTGCACAGCTTAATGATATGATAAATTGTCCAGACCTTGAACATTTTAAAACCCCAGAGGAAGTTGTGTGGTTAAAGGTAAATGTTACGATTTTGCATCCAGGTCTATGAATGTCAGTTTTTACTGAAAAAATCTAGATGCTGCACAATCATTGGATTGTTGGTATTCCTTCTTTTAATTTGCAAACCTACCATATGTGAGAATTTGTATTCTAGGGACTTTGTTAACAGTTTTCTGACACCCTATTTGAATATGTAGGTGGTAAAAGCTGTTGGCTGCATTTTAATTTGTCAACTGTAAATGGCGTATTTCTTGTTTATAGGCTAGATACTTTTTAAGACCCATATATACATTCCTAATTGTCATTGTCCTAAACAGAATAATGCACATATTCTTCAATCTTACAATATGTGGACTTTTTATGGATAACTACATGTTTACAGATATATGCAGAATTAAGGATCTTGTTTGAAGAACTGGGTAGTACATGTACTACCCTAATCTTATATTTACTCAAAATTGTATGCCCCAAAAGCCCTCCAAAGGCTATGCTTTCACATAGTCATAATGATTATGAGAGAAATTGATATTTAAAGGGGAACAGTAAATATTAACAAAATGGTTTGTTTTAAATGTACCTTAACTCATTCCCTATCCAACCTCTGTATTACCAGATTCCACCGTCACAGTTTATTAGTTCTCTTGTCATCAATGCAGGAACAATGAATCAGTCTGCTGGAATTTGAACTTTTGAGCTATAGGTTACCCACATATCTTTTAATCTGGTATATTAACTCATGAGCGAATCCTCTTGTCACTGAAAGTCTCTAAATATTAAATAAGCCTCTGTTCATTTCTTCCACTCATGAAATGGCTTGATTTATAAAACAAACTAAAGAAAACTTAGCACTGCCTGTACGCTTTACTCTTTGGTGACATGGAATGCTTCACTATTTTATTGACCGTAAAGTACTACATTGAAAATAATTTCATCACTTGGGAAAAAAAGACTATAAACTTACCATTAGGTTGAACCATCTGAATGGCCCATCCTGTGTCGATTTGCTGGCTTCTTCCTTGTTAGATGTTACTGGTCTGAATTATGCCCAGTTGATCCACATCATCAGGATTCACTCCACTTTGGGATAGATCCTGTATTGAATAAACTAAATAGTGCTCTGAGGTTTAATGTAGATATGCTAATCTTTTAGCCGTTGAGACTTGCACTCTTTTCTCCAATAGGGTGTATGCATGGAAAATCTTAGTAGTTTTTACACTGAAGTGAAGTGAAGTGAAGTAGTGTGGCTCACTGGTTAGAGGCGGCAGACCCGAGAGCAGAGGACGGCCCGGGACCAGGGTTCGATTCCCGGCGCGGCAGGTTTCTGGACCAGGGTCAGCAGACTCGATAATTCTCTCGCCTCGGTGCCCACTCTGATCAGCGTTCACACTCGGCAACTCTGGGCATTAGCTTGCCTCATCTTCACTAACGGCCCCACCAGACCGCCGGGGATGCCTGGTCTCACCCTGGAGATACCCATTAAGGGACCATCTCTCAGGGAAGCCAGGAAGGGTTTCGCAGCGGTCGAAGCGCCTTGGGACCCTACGGGTAAGTAGTGCGCTATATAAATGCCTATACATTTACATTTACATTTACACTAGTTCCCACTGTATTTTTGTAGTGTCTTGAACATCTGTTACTGCACCATATGATTTCTATTACCGGTTTACTTCCATAAGCAGTGTTACCTCAAATGTGTCTTCATAGCCTGGTCTTTGGTAATATCATGTAAAATAATTATGTTTTTGTTTAGGAATGTCAACCTTTGAATATTGACGGCAAAGGAATGAAACCTTTTGACTTTAAGCTTCAAATAGAAAATGTGACTAAGGCAGATGAAGGAAATTATACATGCAGTATATTATATTCTCATAATGGGGAGCTGTTTAACGTTTCTCGTGCTATTGCAGTGAAAGTTGAAGGTAAATGCATTTTACATCTCTCTTCTAATGATGCAACCAAACACTGAACATGTAACACTTACAATGTATATAGGGAAGTCAGCTTGCATACAGCAGAGGGACAAAGTAGCATGGAAAGTGTTTAAGTGCATGACTGTTCCTGTGATAACAATGAACCATGGCTTTTTTATGCCAATAAATGTGATAGTAGGAAAATTGTGAAAGGATGTCTGCAGGAGAAGACATGGGAAGTTTGTGGATGAATTATGGATGATACATTTGAGTTGCAGAGCACAGGTGAAATTAAAACTGATGTCTATGTTGCAGACAGACTAAAGGGAGCATCCCTTAGTACTTCATATCCTCTTCTCTCAACCCCTTCTCTACAAACTTCAAACCCACACATCCCAACAGCTACCCTTGTTGTTGGAGTACTAAGTAAGCCAATTTTCACTATTATGGCAGTTGTTGGGGAAGGTTGCCTTAGTTCGAAGTAACAGTTTGTACGTATTTCAGTATTATATCATGGAACATGTCTATATGGGTCAAAAGAGCTTTGTATAGGATAGGAATATCTTCAAAATGGCATAGTGAAATAAGTGCATTTGTTTGCAATTCATTCACAGGCTTAGGGACCAAGGTACCATGGTTTATCAATATGCTAAAAAGTTGGAGTGCTTAATGTTTGGACTAGCACATCTGACCCACTTTTCCTTAAAATACAGAATACAGCCACGATTTTGATGAGAACACGTCTCATTGGCATGATGTGTGCATTTGTATTTAGGTAGTTAGGTAATCTAAAGCATGTTATTATTCACAAATGCTTTTCTTTATATCCGCTGGTGGGTTCTCTGGTTTGCTGTGGGGTGAGATGCGGTAGTGACGGTACATGGCCCTCCCATTTGGCTCAGATGCCATGTTCTTAATAATAGAACATGTCTGCTTGTAGTGAGACCCTAATTGAGTTACTGGATGGTGCAGTTGTGCCTACACCACAGATAGCCGGAACACTAGGACTTCACGATAACAGAGTTCCTATTGTGGCTGTCACTAGTCCCGGAGACCAAAGTTTTAGATCTCACCTGCGACAGCTCATGCAAGAGATATTGTATTCAAAAAGGGTGCCTTGCAGCCTTTCGTTGCCTACCTTTATTTAGCTTCATTACAACTCTCATATGTTGCCTTCTCATTGGCCAGCACGTGCTGGCTTTCGTGTCTGTTCTTTTGCTTGGAGCATGTATCAACTACTGATTATTTCAGCTTGATTGGCATCCTTCCCCTGATAGTGCTGTGATTAAGGCACTACTTTAAATTTGTTATCCTCCTCTGCCATCCTTTTAGAATATCCTGCCATTTTAACTATGTTTTACTATGCCACACACACACTTCAAAGAAGCCATTTTCCCCTTTGAAATGGGTCTTTATTGAGGCAACAGATGTTATCTGCTAACATAAAATTGTGACAACAGCAGAAGCAGTGTTGTAACACAGGCCCCGGCAGCCCCTGTGGTACGGGGAGCCCAGAAGCTCCAGGGGCCTCCTCAGCATAGTACTCTGGCCGAGAGCTCCTGAATGATCCCGGAGGGGGCCCTTCCACGTACCTTGCAGGGGGGTCCCCTCGAGTTTCATTACGCCTATGAACAGATGTTATGTATTGTATTGTAATTGCATTTATATAGTGCTCACTACCCCTGACGAGGCATCAAAGCGCTTTTTTTAGAGAGTAGCACGCTACTCCAGTACCAATAAAGGATTAGAGGTGAATTAGTATAGTGAAATAAGAAAGTAATTTGAGGGATGGATGGGTTAGTCAGTTATTTGGATTGAGAAGGATAGTGGAGGGCTAGAAGAGGGAAAAATGTTTGCATATATATAGCCTTGCTACCCTTTGTAGAAGAGGATTCTTCTCTGGAGGCCCTTTCATCCAGTCGTTGACTCTGAGATTCCTTTGGCTATTTTTGTACAAAATTCATATTCAGTGATGGAATGAGATGCCAGAAGGAAAAACAGACAGAAAACATGGGTGGATTAGGTCAGAAGTACCCTTTTATGTGCCTGATGAAGTACACTTCACAAACATTGAAGGCCTTCCAACTGGAGACAAGCATTGGCAAACGCAAAAGGTTTCGCCTATGTGATCAGTTTTTTTGGTTCGTTTTAGCTTGGTGAGCAGTTGTGCAATAAAAGTTAAGGAAACTCTGTAAAAGTGTTATGACGTGTTTATTGAGAAAGGCTTTATAATGTGCAGTAACTGGTGGTAATATAAACACTCCTGTACCTTCGGGTGATGTTGCCACTACATAAAACTGACCCCAAAAGTAAATTGTGAAAAGCAAGTAACTTGGATGAAGTAACTGGTGGTAATATATAGAGCTCCTGTACTTTTGGGTGATGTTGGCGCTAGATCAAACTGACCTCACAGAACAGCCCGGTTGCTTGGAGTAGCAATCCCGGAATCAGAGCACCCAGAATATTTAACAGAAGGACAATCCACGAGCAACACAGCCGGCCCTAGCACATGACAATGGCTCTCACAACGGCGATCGAGACGGCAGGGAAAGAATAGGGACCCAAGTGGGGGAGCTCGGATGGGCTCCTTAACGTTCAGCAATGAGGATGCTGAGCCAAAGATTAGATTCCGTTGACTAGAGAAGACTCTGAGTTCTCACTAGAGGCTCACCCCTGTACGGTTGGCCTGGCCGCAGGAACTATTCTTACTAGGTACCCGTTGAACTCCATATCTACTCGGGGGACTATAAGCACAGTATTCAGCCCAGTGGTAATGGGAGATGTATTCTAGCCTATAAAATGTATGCAGTCACCTTGATCAAAAGATTATTATAGCACAAATGCATAAAGTAGTTCATGACTAACACGCTTACACGACCACAACTTACCTTGTTATTACACAATTGTTGGGGAGCACTGTATCCAAAAGTTAAAGTTCTTATATTGCTTTTCACTTGTTGCATCATGAATGGGATTGAGTTCGAATGTGGTGTGAGGTTGCAGGGCAGACGGGAGAGGGTGAGAGGCAGGGATCTGAGGGGGAGAGGGGGACACAGGAACATTGAGGAGAAGATATGAGGGGGGATCACATTTGCTATCAACATTTTACACTGACATGGTGTTAACTGCATTGACATGGAATGTTAAAGGGCTTAACTTCCCAGCCAAAAGGCACAAACTATGGAAATACCTGATGGATAAAAGACATGGCATAGCAGCATTGCAGGAGACTTGCATCACATGCAGTAAGAACTACAAATTAAAACATAAAGCCTATCCTATATTTTAACGATCCTCGGCTCTACTAAACACAATGGGCTCTTCTCCTCCACTCCTCTCTCAGATTCCAACCACTAAGTATCAAATTGGGTAAAGAAGGGAGGGTGATAATGGTAGAGGGGATCTTATTAGGCAAGATGTGTACGTTAGCCTCAATATATTCCCCAAATATCGCACCAGCTACCCCTCTTCATTACTTCCTCACATTCTTGTGGGGGGGGAGGAGTTGTGGAGGATGATATCATACTAACGGGGGATTTCAACCTCATTTGGGATCCAGAAATAGATGGCACTCACCCGCATAGCCAGCTCAGGCCACTTTTTGAAGGCCTTAAAAATGCTTTTCACTCAGTGGGATTACTGGACGCCTGGAGGACGACACATCCATCCTTCCGCAATAATACCTTTTTTAGGTCGAGCCTGTGCAGCGCATGTGCTACTCTGCGAGGCATGCTGTATTGTGGTATGGACTTGAAGCTCTGTCCACTCTCTGCCTATATTTTCATTGGCTTGTGTCATTGTCATTTGGAAACTGGGGCTTTTCATTGATCAAAAGGGTTAGTAGTCCCTACTTAGTACCGCCTTATCTCAATTTGTAACCACACGCCCTGTTATATGTGTTGTTCCTCGGTAGGCTTTAACTTAATTACAGCCTCCGAGCACTATTTTGTTCAATGGTTTTCACCTGCCTGCTGGTGCAGGCAAGACACGCTCTCTCCTGTTTACTATTCTTTTTCATATTATGGCGGCTGTGCCTTTGGCTTATTTGTAGCGCCAAACGCAGGCGCAGGTTTTTAAAAATATTAATTCACTTTTTTTTTGTGTACAAGTTCCCCGTACTGCGCTTTCATGTTAAGGGAGGCCGCCCCCTTTATTTAGACGAGACACATCTATAGAAAGGGGTGCGGGCGCGATGAAGGTGAAAAAGCGATATGGGGCGCTTTTTTTTGTAAAAGCGCCCGATAACGTGCTTTCACTCTAATGGCAGCCACGCGCCTTTCGTTAGAGACGGCTCGTCTAAAGAAAGGGGCCCGGCCACCATTAATGTGAAAGCGCAACATGGGTGCTTTTGCAGACAAGCATTTTGAATGCAATAGGTCTCCAATTTACAAGAGTTCCGTAAATGCGAGACCTATTGCATTGCAAATGCTTTTTTTATTGCCAGCACGATGCACGTCCCGTTGTAATTGTTTTCTTATGTGCAAATGCAACTGCTGCTGCCTTCACATGCTATCAGCTCCCTGCATTTCAACCCTTACCACTGACTTGGCCCCCTTACGTCTCCTCAGAAAAGACCTGACTAAGAAACAAAGAGCAGCATCCACGTGATGTCCCTGGGGCCCCTCTGTGTTCAGCTCCTCCCCGGCCCTGCTTCAGTCTCTGGAGCAAAGAAGTTGAGATAGTTGAGTGGTGGGCTAGGCCACTCTGTCTCCTGCTCCCTTGCTCTCGCTGTAAATGCCCACCCTGGCTCTGTGAATGAAAGCGGGTTTTCCCTCCTCCAAGCCCATCTACTTGAGGGAAAGCAGCCGATCTGCATGTTCACAGCAGCTGTGAAACCGTTCTTGTTTGTGAAGCGTTCAATGAGAGAGGATCCGTTTCCACCCGTCGTGTCTGTCTTGCCTCCCCCACTATTCGCTTACTTTCCTCTGTCTCTCGTGTGCTTTTGTTTGCCCCTCTTTTCCTTCCTGCTTTTGTCTCAGACCACTGGTGTCACAGCCTCCCAACCCCCACAAACCATTCCTGTTTTCATGTAATTTTCCTTTTTTGTTTGTTACACTCCATCACCTATGCTAATTGTGTACTTCCATTTTGGTTCAAAGCCAAAATAATACAACATGTTTTTTTAAAATTAGGCAGTGCTGTGCCTTCTGACCTCGGATCTGTATCAGTTAAATAGGTTTCTTGGTTTATTGAATTTATATACATGTGCCAAAACGTGTCACAATACACCAAAACTTTTTTAAAATGTTTTTAATTTTATTTAATGCAGTTTTATATAGTGCAAACTTTACCCAAATTTGTAAGAGCGCTTTACAAAAGAACCAGGTAAGTTACATAAGGTATAAAATCATGGGCGTCCCCAGGGGGGGGGCAAGGAGGGGAGCTTGCCCCCCCTGGAGCTACCCTCCTTGCCCCCCCTGTGGACGCCCATGAAAACCGTGACTTCAAGACGGGGTTCTCACTCTCTTTCCTCTCCTTTCTTTTATTTGCTTCCCTGTGAAATGGATCAAAAAAAGAAAGCCGCTATTGCTGGAAATGTCATATTTTTCTGATATTTTAATTCCAAAGTGCAGCATTGGGAATTAGAGGCTAAAAATATATAAATAGCTAAATAAAGTAAGACGGAGTGGTAGCAAACTGGCCAAACTGATTTTAATCACACTGAAACACATTAGCGCCACTTTTACAGAGTTTGCCAGTGAAGCGCTATTTTTGTTTTCTTGTCTTTGTTTTCCCTGGACTTGGAACTACTGCACCAATCCTGGAGGTCCAGGGATGTGGTCTTTTTACCATACTGCTTACGTTTTGTAAGGATATAAGCAATGGCCATTGAAATGGGTCCATTCAGGGCCCTGTAGTCGTGTCCTTAACTTTTCCGGAAAAAAGCACTCACTGATTTCTGAATAGTGCGTGTAAAAGCATTAAGGTAACCATTTTGTTCCTGCTTACATTTCCCATGGTTTGCTAAATTTTACATTCCCTATAAGTGTTTGCTTTTTCCAGGATGTTGTTACTTTTTTTTTTGTAGGCCGCATATTGCCCTTGTCTAGTGCGTAATTTAAATTGAGCCGCATCCAGGTGTTTATAGCGGGCAACAATTGGGATATAGTTGAAGACAGTGGGAGTTTTTCTCAGTGGGGCAGTATGGTGTTCAGTGGGGGAAGAGGGTGTGGCACTATGGTCAGAGCTGCTGAATTTGGAACTGGGAACCAGGTTTAGCCTTAATAACCAGTCCACCAGACCACTCTCCTGTGACAGCACAATTACATGCTAGACCGTAGAAGGCTTCGCAACACCTTAGAAGTCCTGGTGTCTTTGCACCAGCAGGTGGACCCTAACATGACAAGTGTAGGTTAACCTTCAAGGCTTGTCCACCACTATCCATACTGAAGTTCACCTCCAGTCTTGTGGGCAGGCCTATGAAGCAGCACACCCTAGAGCAACAGTGACCCTGTCACTGAGTTCACAGGACCCTTGAGAAGGACCAGCTCTAGGGCGGTGCAACCAATGTGACCACACCGGGTGCTGACTTTAGGTGGACAAAGCGGTACAAAAGGGGGGGGTGATGGACGGAGCATCTGAACAAATCAAACACTCACACCCAGTCAACAGATCTGGGTTTAATCCATCACCGTTCTTTAGGATTAAACCCAGATCTGTTGACTGGGTGTGAGTGTTTGATTGGTCCAGATGCTCCGTCCATAACCACCCCCTTTTGTACGACTTTAGGTGGAGGCATCATGTTTGCAAGTATATTATGGTTTTAAAAAAGCTTGCTGCCTCCTTCCTGGCCTCCAGCAATTTTTGGCAACAATGAAAATGTCATGATGACTCTGGTGATTAATGTCCTTCCTAGAGAGAGATCATAATTTTGTCTAGTGGAAGTTTTGACTCATGGAAAGGTAGCTCAGAGGGTTAATGTACCGGCTGCAAAGAACATACGCGATGCAGATCACAAAGTGCACATAATGTAAATAGGTCAGTGGGCTACTGCTTTTGTCAGAGAGATCCTTTTGTTACTTGCAGGTTATAAGTTAAAATCCTAACTTCGAACAGTGAGCTATTAACTGTCATCTAAGGGCTGCATACAAACTGCAAGGTATAAATTAGAGCGTTATGTTCCTCCCCCCACCCCCACGGCCCCCAGTCTTTGATTATCCTAATGTCCCAAAAAGTGTTCTTTTGGACAGAAATCAATTCTGATTATTAAGGAGAACCCCCAACCATGGTATTACGTTTTAAACTCTGGGTATTGTATTTATCCAGACCAATCACTATAAAACTATATGGGCTACTAGTATGGTTGTCATGTGACTCCTACACCTTGTAGTCCTTAGTCTTATGTAACATTTTCTATACAGTGATTTACACACATGTTGATTGTCTCTGTGTAATGTGTGTGATGTAAAGTGCTCTGACACCCTACAATGGTATGAGTGGCGCTGCAAATCAAATTAAATGCATCTGAAAGAGAGTGGTCATGGAAACTTCGGGGGCACAGTTAAAGGGTGGCAGTGAGGGAATCCATGGCAGAGGTGGTCATTGGGGGGCACTAACAAACATTAATGCACAGGACACCACCAGTGCTATGGCTGGCCCTGCCCTTGAGGCCAGTCTGCCTCACCCATAGGTACCTCCATTTGCCTTGTTTCAGCAGTAGTAGCTGCAACTCACCAGGGATTGGCAATGCAGGATTTGCACGCACACCAAACTAAGTTCGCAAACTTACAGTCACCCGGCTTCATTCACAAGCACTTTTAACATGTGCTGCCTGCTGTGGGGCCACTGGAACTAATTATGCAGCAAAGGATGACAACATTATGCCGTAGTGTTGACTAAATTATGCATTAAAAAAAAGGCTGCAGCGTAATGCAGTATATTATCAGATATTTTATTATTTTGACGTGTGTACACATGCTAACAGTCTCTGGAAAGATTTTGCCTTATTAGTACCAGTGTAACATACAAACGCAGCGGTAAGAAAGGTGATCAGTCAACCTTTACAATAGGCCATCCACTCCGCAGCAACACAAGTCACATTTTATATTAACTTTTGATATGTTTGAGCTACAAACAATTTATTAGTTTAAAGGGTCAGATCATGTAGCAGATCTTGCATTATGAGGCAAATATGGCAGAGGCATAATTTTAGAGAAAACATTTGCGAACTAGGATATTTTGCCATTCATGTTTGAACTGCTGTTGTGGAAAAAACGAGAAGTGCTGATGACAGAAACTCCATGGCTCGGAGACAAATGGCTTGTGTTTCCACATGTTATCATATTTGGTACATTCTGTGATTAGAAGCATATCCCACTCATTATAACCTTAAATAATCATGTGTATCCATTGGTTGATTAAACTGGGCAGTGAAATGCCAAACAAATACAAAAAATTGGGATGTCTGCGCATTCTGGCCACACCTCTGGCTCCACTCACAGATCCAATCCTTGGGTTATTCCCGCCCTTAATTCTCCCCCCACTGTTCCCCTACGTTTTTTCCCCCACTTCGACCACTGTGTAAGACTCAGCATCCCTGGACCTGTGAGGTGCCGCCCTGCGGGCGCCGCATGTGCCACACATTTACGGTGCCGGGCTTCCGCGAAAGGGAGCTGGCCAGTATTGTAGCCCTAAACGTGAGCACGTTGTCAGTTTGACATTGACTACACGAAGAGGGACTCTAAGTTTCTTTTAAAAAATATAGCTGACATTTGGACCTATACATTTTATTTTGTATAAATTAATTGAATGTGTGTAAAATTTAGCAATGCCCGGGAATTCTAGTAAAGAGAGCACCCATTGGCGAATCACTAGCGTTTGTGATTGATGCATTATTTATTACTAACTTTGACATTGTGCTTTAACTTTGGATAAAAGTTATCATGAATTCTAGCACCTAGAAGCCAATATTGTTAAATATGTGTGCTACAAATAATCCCTAACATACTCTGTGCATACAGTATATTTAATCTGGTGCTTTAATCATAGGCTGTTTTAAACTATTCTGATAAAAATCGAATCGTGCTGAAGACAGCCTTGATTGGTGTTGGATCGAGAACCCGGAAGTCTGCACACATAGCAGACAGAGATAAAGCACCTTGTCAGAAAGTTTAGCTTTTTCCCTACAGGTGGTGTTTGTTGGCCTGTGGCAGGGTGGCAGGGTCAGTCACATGTCCTGGATTCCTGGCATTTAATTGAGTCTATCCCAGTCTGCGCACCAGTGTTTCTTGTGCCCCACCTGGCACACATCATGTCAGAGGATGGTGATGACGTTAACATTTTGCCCCCCCCTGGAAAAATGTCTGCGGACGCCCATGTATACAATGTAGACTAAACACGCTAACAAGTTACATATATATAGAGACAAAGATACACAAGAAAGACTGAGCACACTAACAAGTTACATATATGCAGTTCCAACTCTAACTATTTGCATATTTATATTGTAAAAAATAAAAAGGTGTCAGCATTAGGTTAAACACAGTTAAATACATATGTACAAAGATAACCTCATGTGAGTACTAGATGGCCGTAAGGATCAAGAAATGGGTTGAATTATTACAGGAAGTGCCTTCGGAGGAGTCGAGTTTTAAGATCCATTTTGAAGGTCCGGAAAGAGGTGGTGCTTCTGAGGGATGGAGGAAGTGAGTTCCAGAGTCTGGTCGCATTATGAGAGAAGGATTGAGCCATAAATCTTTCCCTTTTGAAGGTAGGACCTTCAGCAGTAAGTTTTTCGTATTCCGTTAAGGTCTAGAGCCGCCTGAGATTTTGAGTTTATTAGCCATATAGGGGTGGAGGTGTGCAAGGCTTTGTGGGTGATAAAGGCAGTGTTGTAAATTGACCTTGCTTGGATAGGAAACCAGCAAAGAGACAACAGTATGGTTGTGATGTAAGTGAAAAGGAGGGGGTGGGTAACCCAATATACCCTCGCTGGCTTGGGCAGATAATATGTAAACTGAAAGTTGCCGGCAAGGGTTTTATTTGGTGATATATTGTACAGCATATGGAATCTATAATTCAAGTTTTAGATTCAGACTGTAAGTATAAGTAGCTGTATAAGTTTCAGAGAATTCAGTTATTAGAGATACATGTAAATAGCTACCACACTAGCTAAAAGAACAAAGATATGCAACACAGGGAAGTTCTTGTATCAAAAAGTGTTATTATTTGTTGTAAAATCATACGGGTTCTTAATCAGTCATGAGAGTTACAAAACAAATCTAATGTACAGGGAATACAGCCGTCTTTCCTATAGTACAAAAGACTAAATCCAAACTGTTACATACAGAAACAATGACTACTACTAAAATAGAAGTAAGTCACTGATGGCAAGTTGTTGATGGCACAGAAATGGACGTGTAGGTCGACGTTTCGGTCTTATCGATTCAATTCACAAGACCATCATCAGGACGGATATTTAAACATGTAAAGATGACCCCTAAAAAATAACATAATATAACATTCAATTATTATATTCCTGTTGTGTTGCAACTCTGTTAAAAATTGTGGACATTTTATTTATTACTCCAACTTGTGGATACATGGTAACTTGTGTATTCTACTCTAGTCAAGTTTTGTTTCTCAGTCATAGGTGTACATTTGATCTAGACGGTGTGGCGACAGATCAATTATAAAAGAGATTTTGAACATAAAGGTTCCCGAGCTGCCTGCTGCACCCCTGGGCCTCTATTGCCATCTGCTTTTCATGTAGCTGTATTATACAGCTGCCACTTGCACCCTGCATGCTGTGCTTGCGGAGAGAGGAACGTTGGGGGCACTGTGAGGTCCCTGGTGTAACTGTGAGTGGCTGAAGGTTGTGTGCATGTGAGCGGGGCACAGACGTGTGAGCAATGCATGAACAGTGACGTTTTGAGTTTTTGCTGAAGTACCTACAGGGGAGATTTACATAGATAAGTTTCAGTGGTACAAAAACACGGGAGTAGCCCCCTTTATTAATCTGCTTGTGCAAGACAACAAACATGGCAGGAACTAATGTCACACTATTTGTACACTGTATATTAAGGCGGGGTGGGGTGAAACACATTTCCCTGCTTTTCACATCTGAAAGATGAGGGGACATGAAGCAAAGTAAGCGTGTTCCATTTTAATTACACAAAACAAGAAAAGTACAGAACCAGTTTGCTCCATTTCGTTATCACAAATAACGTTAGACGGGCGGGTGTCACCCCATGTGATGGTGTCATCCGGTGCTATCCTCACCCCTCGCACACCACTGTATCTGGTGATTGCTTATTGCGCTCATCAACCCCAGCGCCTTACCTGTTCCTGCTGCCCCAGTGGCGAGCTGCTCATTACTGGACTAGGGGACTCTGTAATTACTGCTAATGGGCCCAGATGAGTGGTCACTCCAAAGGCTTAGGGGTCCTTTAGCCTTCCTTACAGGAGGCGACTCTGAACTATTGCAGGATCAGCTGACCCTTTGACCAGTGGTAGGTGACCTTGAACAGATTCTCGAAGTGCTTCTTTTTATGTCCTCTAGAGCTCGGCCCAGGACGAGGCCTATGCTCTGGTGCAGCCGCACTCTGCCAGCTTCTGTCTTTGTCTCACTCCTCATTGAGGGGTCATCACTCGTGACTGCTGCATGTTGGAGAGCGTTGGGTGGGTGCAGGGTCAGGGGTCTGGTGGAGAGCAGTGGGTGGGGTGAGTGGGGGGAGGGGTGCAGGGTCAGGGGCCTGGTGGAGAGCGTTGGGTGGGTGGGTACAGGGTCAGAGGCCTGGTGGAAAGCGTTGGGTGGGTGGGTGCAGGGTTATGGGACTGATGGAAAGTGTTGGGTGGGTGGGTGCAGGGTCTGGAGCCTGGTGGAGAGCGTTGGGTGGGTGGGTGCAGGGTCAGAGGCCTGGTGGAGAGTGTTGGGTGGGTGAGTACAGGGTCAGGGGCCTGGTGGAGACCATTGGGTGGGTGCAGGGTCAGGGGCCTGGTGGAGAGCTTTGGGTGGGTGGGTGCAGGGTCAAGAGCCTGGTGGAAAGTGTTGGGTGGGTGGGTGCAGGGTCAGGGGCCTGGTGGAGAGTGTTGGGTGGGTGGGTACAAGGGCAGGGGCCTGGTGGAGACCGTTGGGTGGGTGCAGGGTCAGGGGCCTGGTGGAGAGCGTTGTGTGAGTGGGTGCAGGGTCAGGGGCCTGGTGGAGACCGTTGGGTTGGTGGGTGCAGGGTCAGGGGCCTGGTGGAGACCATTGAGTGGGTGGGTGCAGGGTCAGGGGCCTGGTGGAGAGCGTTGGGTGGGTGCAGGGTCAGGGGCCTGATGGAGAGTGGTGGGTGGGTACAGAGGGGAGAAGGGTGCAAGGCAGAGGGGAGAAGGGTGCAAGGGAGAGCGGAGAAGGGTGCAAGGCAGAGGGGAGAAGGGTGCAAGGCAGAGGGGAGAATGGTGCAAGGCAGAGGGGAGAAGGGTGCAAGGCAGAGAGGAGAAGGGTGCAAGACAGAGGGGAGAAGAGTGCAAGGCAGAGGGGAGAAGGGTGCAAGGCAGAGGGGAGAAGGGGGCAAGGCAGAGGGGAGAAGGGTGCAAGGCAGAGGAGAGAAGGGTGCAAGGCAGAGGGGAGAATGGTGCAAGGCAGAGAGGAGAAGGGTGCAAAGCAGAGGGGAGAAGGGTGCACGGCAGAGGGGAGAAGGGTGCAAGGCAGAGAGGAGAAGGGTGCAAGGCAGAGGGGAGAAGGGTGTTAGGCAGAGGGGAGAAGGGTGCAAGGCAGAGAGGAGAAGGGTGCAAGGCAGAGGGGAGAAGGGTGCAAGGCAGAGGGGAGAAGGGTGCAAGGCAGAGGGGAGAAGGGTGCAAGGCAGAGGGGAGAAGGGTGCAAGGCAGAGGGGAGAAGGGTGCAAGGCAGAGGGGAGAAGGGTGCAAGACAGAGGGGAGAATGGTGCAAGGCAGAGGGGAGAATGGTGCAAGGTAGAAAAGGGTGCCAGGCGAAGGTGGAGTAGGGTATAAGGGGGAGGGGGAGAATGGTGCAAGGGGGAGAAGGGTGCAAGGGGAGGGCGATAAGGGTGTAAGGCAGAGGGGAGAAGGGTGCAAGGGAGATGGTGATGAAGTTAACAATTTACCCCCCCGGATACATTTCTGCGGACGCCCATGATCAGAACTCACCCCACGTAAACTTCTTGTAATGCCACAGAGCTCCTTAAGCCTTTTTCTAGCCTGGTTACTTTTAGTGGGAGTGCTTTATACTACTCTATGATGGTGTTGTATGCATTGAGATGTACTTTATAAGATCTTTGTGATTGCAAATCAAGTTTTATGATAATGATGGCTACTCTCTGAATCCTTCATCACGTCTAGGCTTGATTCTTCATGTAGACCAGCGGTTCCCAAAGGGTGCGTCGCGGCACCCCGGTGCGCAGATAAAAAAATGGTGGGGAGCCGCGGCCAACTGCCAATTAGGTCAAGGGAGCCACAAGTCAAAAAAGTTTGGGAACCCCTGGACTAGGAAATAGTGAGATCGAGAGGAGAAGGAATTCTGTATAGAAAGAATTCAGAATTAGTTGATGAGTTGACAGCCAGTGGTGGATGGAGTCGCCCGCAAAGTCGGTGAATTCTTCTGTGAAGGCGGAGCTGTCACCAGGCGGGTGATAGATGGTATGAAACCTCACAGGGGAGTTTTTATGTTTTGAAAGCTTCAGAGAAAGGCATTCGAAGGAGTGGAACGAACTTCAGGGAAAAGCTTTGAGATGAGGGTAGTTCCTGGAGATAACTGCTACACCTCTCCCAACTTCATCCTCTATATCATTCCTGAGAATGGAATAGTCAGTGGGGAGTAGAAGATCAAAAGAAGAATCAGAAGTGTTGTTCAGCCAGGTCTCAGTGAGGAAAAGTATATCCAGACTAGAGATTAATGATGTCTGTAATTTCCAGCTTGTGTTTGTTCACAGATCTGCAGCTGTGTAGCAGACAATCAACCTCAGAGATAACTGTTTTGGTGAAGGGGGAGTCAGGGCTTTTAGGGGTGATAGGGATAATGATCCTCAGAATAGGTGACTGGATTGAAGATGGTTGATGTTTGGTGTGGGAGAGGGAGAGGGAGATGGTTGGTATAATGCAGTAATTAG
This sequence comes from Lissotriton helveticus, assembly GCF_964261635.1. Taxonomy (NCBI): domain Eukaryota; kingdom Metazoa; phylum Chordata; class Amphibia; order Caudata; family Salamandridae; genus Lissotriton; species Lissotriton helveticus. The sequence goes on from NC_136069.1 coordinate 1,151,059,254, forward strand.
CGTTAGCTGGAGAGGAGAAGGTGTGAGGGTTGGAGTTGGAAGAATTGTAGCTAGCCAATAGATTGGAAATGTCAGTTGGTGACAGATTGTGTGAGGGTTTTTTTTTTTTTAAATTGTACCTTTATTCACAAGCAAGAGATTCTTCAACAGGGCGAGTCGCCTGCAACCCAATAGGGTGGCATTCTTGTACAAATTATCACTACAAGCGATCAGCAATCATATGACACAGCCTGAATGCCGACATCCCGGAGGCTCGGCGGCGAATAATGTAAGCACAATGCATTGTCGATTTAAACTAATTCCATACATCGCTGATGTAAATGCTGTGCATAGCAAGTGTCAACAAAATACTAAGTGTGCTGAGCGAGAAAGCAGCAGCTCCTCTGCTCCTCTGTTCCTCGTCAGCGGCCCATTCCCCTGCTCTGCGGTCTGCGGTCTGCAGTCTGCAGCAGAGTTGAGCGTGGAGTCGAGCGGAGTTGAGCAGAGTGGGAAAGCGGGAAAGGCTGCTCCTCTGTTCCTCCACTCCTCCGTTCCTCTGCTCCCCCACCCATCATCGCTATTGCCGCAGGGACAGGAGCGCCGTGCAAAAATATGGAAGGCTGAAGGTGAGAGGCGCGAGGCGCTTGGAAAAGACCGTCCTTCTGCCCTTCCGCTCTTGGGACCTGAGGACTCTGGACCACTAAAAAATATATATATCCTGGCCCCCTCACAGCACAGTACAGTGTAATAACCAGCAATCTGTACTTCCGAATCCTTGACGTTTGCTTGCCAGCGCCAAGCGCCACGGAAACATTCCATTGGGAGACGGACGCCGCTCTCAGTGCAGTGGGGCAAGTCTGCAGCGCCTGCATGGCAGTACGACACCGCTCATAGAACCGCGGCTGGACCCCGACTGCCTCCCCGGCCCTGTGCGGCTGGCACAACCGCTGCAGGATCTCGAGAGCTGCCCGGTTCTGTACAATTGCTTTGGCACCGGAGGTCTCCGATCTTGGTACCGGATTCCGGTAGCTGCTGTGAGTGCTGAGTGGAGTTTCTCGGAGCCAGACCCGGCTTTCAAAGGTCACGTTTCCCGTCGCCTGCCACTTGCTGCTCTCTGTTTAACTTGTTCCCGACTGCATACAAAGGAACCTCAACAAACCAGAACGAACCAAATCAAGATGGACCAAACCAGTAAATCTCCCCCCAGAGGCAGCACCTTTCGTAGTCATTCTAACAGGGGTCCCAGAACTAAGCAATAATACTGAAGAACCAATTTGGTCCCTGCTAAACAAAACCCGGCACTGGTTGAATACCAACAGACCCAACCATCCCAATAACATCACTGGGATCACCACGGTCAGAAGGGTCCCATGGATAGGTTACCAACCAAAAACCATCCCTGGCGACTGCATAATAGTCAATCTTGTTAATCCTCGGGCAGTGGACTATATTTGCTCCTGGGATCCACTGGAAGGTAGTGGCGGAATAAACACTAAACCCCTATCCTTCTTCTATCCCCAACAAGGTCATCGGGACGAGGACCATAATTGGTCCTGGAATCAGTACGATCAAAGAAGCAGGAACCAAGGTGATTGGGGCTTTGGTAACAATCAAAGGAGCAGAATCCGAGGAGAATGGGGGTACGACCAAAACGTTCGAGATGACTGGAACTCTCATGGTAGTAGGGCTCAGCAAATACCACAGAGGGTACAATGGGCTGGAATACCAACCTTTAATTCCTACAGTTGCCTGGAGATGGTCGACTGACCACCACCACAGATCCTAGCTAGTCTCACTCCATGTAAATCGTCCGATAAAGAACATTACATCCAAAGTTTCAACTCAAATGAACTAATTAAGATGGAAAAAACTCATACGGATGGTACAAAGACACAGGACTCGCAACGTCCCTCTAAGGTTAACACGAGATTCTCATCAATCCTACAATCTCACCAAAATTGTCAGCTAACAGCCTCTAATATGACACCTGATTCACACCCTACTCCTAGCGAAGAAATAACTCCTCGGATCGTGACACCCACAACAACTCCAGGGAACCCCGACAAGAGGGTGCTTTTCTGGAACGTAGCGGGATTAGCGACTAAACAAACAGAAATAAGTTTCCTTGAACTGATAGAATCAAACAATGTTATCTGTTTACAGGAGACATGGCTAAATAACCCAATCCACCTATTGGGATACAAAACGTTCTTCTCCCAAGCAATAAGATCAAACTCTGGGAGAAGCAAAGGAGGACTAATAGTGTATATCTCTAACCTCTGGCCATGTCATGAAACAACTCCGACAATACTACATCAAAATTATCAGATTATCAATCTTCAGGGACTGAATCGTGAGGTCTATACCATCATTAACTTCTACAACAACATGAATACGATGGAATGGTCAAAAACGTTAAATGAAATTTTACACCAGACCAATGATCTCAAAACAAAGTACGCCAAGGTTCCCCACACGATAATCTGGGGAGGAGATTTTAATCTTCATATATGCAAGGAAAACAACACCTTCATCTGTGGGACTCCCGATGAACATGGAAATTGTTTCACCCACTTCTCCCACACCGTCGAAGGTAATAACATGCAAACTATCATGGCTGAATTAGATATGGGGTTTGCTAATTTATTAAAACATCCCATGACTCAATTTACTCCCACCTTTCATGGAAGAGGTGTTGAAACTCTGATCGACTACATCTTAATATCTAGCAATAAAGCTACACGTATAAAGACCTTTGAAGTGCTCAATAACGTACTCAGCGATCATTTTCCATTAAGACTAACATACCAAGAACTGATCCATCGAAAGAATAAAGATAAGGTGAAACTAGGAATGCTCAATCAGGAAGCACTGACACTGGACAGACTCAACGGGTTCACCCTCAAATGGAGTACAATAGACCAAGAGGCTATCAGCAAAAGAATAATCACTGCATGTAAAAACCAAATAGAAAGGTGTTTAAATCCCTCCACATCACCAAAAGAGATCATGAGCAACTACGAAGTAATCTTGTTGAAGATAAGAAATGAATTAACCATCCCCCGCAAAGCCAATAAAGCCGCTAGAACAGGATGGTTTGATACAGAATGCACTAAAGCATATACTGAACTAAAGAAGGCCTTAACGAAAAAAGATAGAAATAGACAAGAGGTAACTAACTTACGAAAAACTTATAAACTGGCTATCAGGAAAAGAAAAACGGACCTGAAAACAAATCTTTGGACACAACTGTTAAAAAGCAGTTCTCAAAAAGATAGCGCAGCGTTCTGGAAAGTAGTAAAAAAAACCTTCCTAAACGATAATAATAATGAGCCCTCCCTGGATGTAGCAATTAATGCACAGGATTGGGTGGAACATTTTTCTGGAGTATTCGGACAGGACGAATCCGAAGACTCAACTGCTCAGGGTTCACTTCCGCCAGTAAACTATCCAATTCCCATTCACTTTACACTGAGTGAAACAATAAAAGCCTTAAAATCGGCCAAAACAGGCAAAGCACCAGGACCTGACTCAGTCCCAATGGATTTTTATAAACTTTTACCTGATCTTTGGTCTCCTCTCCTCAACAAGGTATTAAATGCGGCAAAGAACACTAATCTCCCTGACTCATGGTCCACCTCGATACTGGTCCCTATTTTTAAGAAAGATAATAGGGACAGTCCTTCTTGCTACCGCCCAATCTCCCTCCTGGATTCGATCGGAAAGATGGCGGGCCGCATACTTCTCGATCGTCTCCAGGAGTGGTCAAAAGAACATGGTGCGCTCTCAGATCTGCAATATGGTTTCAGGGCCGGACTGAGTACCGTGGATCAAGTGCTAAATTTAACATTATTGGCCGGAAAATATGTCAAAGCAAAGAGTTCTTGCTTACACATGGTCTATGTCGACCTCACAGCAGCTTTTGACTGTGTCCAACATTCCAAACTCTGGAGAATAATGCTGCAAATGGGGATTGATCCATCAATTGTCGACTTTCTCCGCGAACTATATACTGGCGCCACCGGCAAGGTCAGATTTGGGACAGGAGAACAACTGACAGATAGTTTTCCTATACAGAAGGGGGTCAGACAAGGGTGCGTACTGGCCCCCTTCTTATTCACGCTTTATACCAATGGCCTCGAGAATGCAATGCTGAAGGAAGTAAAAGATCTCCCTGAAGTAGGTCGTCGGCAGATTCCTGCATTATTATATGCCGACGACGCGGTAATTCTCGCTCAAACCCCTGTTCAACTTCAACGGGCTCTAAACAATTATAGCTCTTTTATGTCCAGTTTAAATCTGAAAATTAACATAAAAAAAACGTACGTGATGCACGCAGGTACCAAAGGGAAAAAAATAAAGACTATACACGTGGACAACATACCCCTTGCAAGAACTAAAACGTACCCTTACCTAGGCATCATCATGGACGAGGCCTTTAACTGGAAAGATGCAGTAAATTCTCGAACCTTGTCCCTCATAAGAACTACAGGGGCATTAAAAGCTTTCTCCCTCCGTCTCGGAAAAAGGCCCCCGACTGAAATGATCAAGATCTATAATGCCAAATGCATAAGCACTGCCACCTTTGGAGCAGGGGTTTGGGGAACAACAAACGTCGAGCAACTGCAAAAAATCGAAAATTCCTTTTTCAGATTTTTACTGGCTGTCCCAAGAAGTACAACAACGTATGGATGTCATCTCGAACTTGGGGTGGAATTTATCAGTGACATCATTAAAATTCAACCAATTATGCTATGGCGCACAATATGGGTTACGGAGGAGTGTCACCTCACAAGGTCAATAATCCAGGACTGTCTGAAATTAGACAATAGGAGAAAGATAAAATGGCTGGCCTACGTGGAATCCTTTTTTGCAGACATTGGTTTCCGGAGGTTTTTTGACGATCCATCCTCAGTTGCAGACATATCAAAAAAAGAACTGAAAACAATCTGTATGTCGCATTTATCCCAACTTCGGCTAATGACAGAAACAGGGAAGCCATCAGTCCAGCACTGTCTAATGATTCAGCTGACCCCTACCATATAACCCTACCTACAGTTTGACTTTACTCAATATGAAAAGTTTCTTCTTACCCGTTTTAGGTTTAATCTGTATCACTATTTGGTCTTGTTTCCCAAACAAAACGACTGGACACATAACATTTCAGTATGCCCTTGTGACTCTATGGCACTACAGTCCACTATTCATGTCTTATTCTTTTGCAAATTCTACATACCATTACGTAACCGATGGATTATACCAGTACTTAAAGCTTTAAAAATTCGTAGATGCCGCCCCGCCTATATGGCACTACAATTCCTGGAGAACCATCTAATGTCCAAATCGGTTGTACATTATCTTAAACTCTGTATCAGACACAGACTGAATCTATGATCAAAGATGAAATACTTGATTTCTTTTTACATGTATCGTTTGGTTCAAAATGAATGCATTTTAAAATTATGTACTGTGTTTTTTATACACTTTTATGGTTTTCAAAGAAAAAGGAAACCGAATAAAGATGATTTGATTTGATTTGATTTGATTACTAAGTGTGTACGAATAGGAATCAGTGCTGAACAAGGGAGAAATAGGCACGACTCCGCCCGTATCGTAAGGGAGAAAAAGAAGGAAAGGAAAGAAAAGACTAATTCCTACCCCAACTGCCCCCCCACCCAAACATCGCCATCTGTGCTCTTGACCTATGTACAACCTTTCTATTACTAGGTTAAACACATCGCTGCTCAACTAAGAAAGGGGAAGCTTTGTGCGCCACCTAACGACATGAGTAGTTCCCAGCCCAAAGCCCCACTGCCCGCCATGATCCCACTACAGTCTCCTGGTGGCATCAGCCGCACTCTATCCTACATTCCCTACCCTGGCCCTACTCTATATCCTCAGGTGCAATCAGTACATCAACCTCCCCACCTTGCTCCGGTTCCTCCTCCTCCCCCGCACCACTAACAAATGCCCGGTACAATGTCCAAAAGTTTTTGGGCCTGCTCATGGGAGGAAGCAATTCGCTATATATCTCAGACTGCGTGCAGCAGTACAACATATCCTTCACCCATCTTTTCTTTGTGGGCAACGGTCCCCTCATCCAGCAAGCAGCTACCACCCTTCGGGCTATCAACAGGGCCATATCTGCCAACCGTCTCAGGGCAACAGGCAAGGGCTTTGAATACCCCAGCAATGCCAACGCAGGGTCAGCCTCGATCTCCACCTCTAGGATCAGGCTCAGCTCCTCGAACACTTCTCCCCAGAATTTGCTGACTCCCGGGCAGATCCAGGCCATATGGAAGAAATCGGCTGACAGCGCATGGCAACGTTCACATTCCGGGGATTGCCGCAAGCCGTATCTGTGCAGCCTCTCCGGGGTGTAATATACGCGCTGGAGAAATTTGAAATGGACCAATCTATGCCGTCCGTTCAACGACAGCCTCTTCGTGCTGAGGCAGCAGTATCGCCACATGTCATCCTCTATCTGCATCCGCAGATCGCGCTGCCACTCTGTTCTGGCTTTGGAGGGCTGGGGCTGCCTATGCCGGAGTCCCAGTTTATTAATGTTCGTCACCAACTTGCGGGCAGACACAGTTTTGATCACATAGGTGAGTTCCGGCACTTCCGTAGGCTCCTGCAAGTCCGGGCCCAGGAGCTCCTTCAGTGCCCCCCGGACCCTGTGGTATTGAAAGCGGGACAGTAGTGAAGCATCCGCCTGTGAGGGGGACAACTGGTCCAACGCCTTCACCACACCGTCCGTGAACAAATCCTCCAGTGTGTTCACTCCCAGCTTCTGCAAAGTCCTCGTGACCCCCTTCTCCCTGAGCAAGGGGATCCAAACCGCCCATTTGACTCTCATAAGCGGGGAAGACAGGAGAACGCAGCTTTGTGCCCGTGCCAACTCGTGCCATGCGTGATTCGTAGCTTTTATGGAGTCCAGTCTACCTATATTTCGGTCCACTGGCAGGCATACTGTGGCAGGCAGCGGTTCCGCAAATAGGCGTTCGAGGATAACATGTGGGATCATCGGGGATCCGTGAATCCAGGAATGAAGGTGCGCAGACTGTGCCACTCTGTAATATCTCTCGATGTCCGGGGCACCCAGGCCTCCCATTACATAGGGTAATGTCAGAGTCTGCCATTGTACCCTGGGGTGCCCCCCCCCCACGCCAGGCATGTGAGTGCCTGTTGCATTTGTTTGAAAAAAGCCTTGGAGAGGACGACTGGGATGTTTGTGAATAAGAACAAAAATCTGGGCAGCACCACCATTTTCATATTAGAGATTCTGCCCATTAGGGAAAGAGGGAGTTTGCACCATCTCTCTATGTCATCTACCAGTCTGGAAAAAGCCGTTCCGTAGTTCTCCCGGATCAAGATATCAGGGTCTACATGTAACATAATCCCCAGATACCGGACCGGATCCGAGGACCACAGGAGGGGGAACTCCATCTCAAAAGGCGTGGTGACTGGAGTCAATGGGAACGCCACAGATTTGCTCCAGTTGACTTTGAGGCCTGATAGCGCCCCAAACCTCACCACCTCTCTGAGTACCGATTGGAGATTCTTCTCCGGTTCGCGGACATATAGCAGAGTGTCGTCCGCATATGTCGATATACCTATTTTATACGTCGGGAAACTGACTCCCTCCGCAGCATGGTATTCCCGAATCGCGCAGGCCAGGGGTTCCGCCACTAGGGCATATAGTAAGGGAGAGAGAGGGCAGCCCTGTCTTGTCCCTCTGCTGATTGCGAAGGGATCAGTGACCGTGTTTCTTATTCGTAATCTGGCTGTGGGTTTATAATACAATGCTCCCAGCATTTGCAGGAATGGTTCACCCAGACCAAGCTTTCGCAAGACTCGCAGCATGATGGGCCATTCGACTGAATCAAAAGCTTTTTCCATATCAAGAAATATGGCTAGGGCCTTGTTTTCTTGTCGGACATGCTGCATTGTACCCAACACTGTTCTAATGTTATATGTCAGATTCAGTTCCGGGACAAACCCAGCCTGCTTCGGCGCCACAAGATCCGGGACCAGGAGTGCCAACCGCGTAGCTAGAACTTTGGCATACAGTTTAGCATCAACGTTTAAGAGAGACAGCGGCCGGTATGAGCCGCATAGCTCTGGTGGCTTACCCGGCTTCAGTATCGTTATCAACAGGGCCTCACTCATGGTGGGAGACAACGACCCTTCTGCACAGATCTCATCGAAGAGTGTAATTAGGTGGGGCATGAGTATGTCCAGAAACACGTTGTAGAACCCTACAGTAAGACCGTCGGCACCAGGGGCACTACCCGTTCTCATCCCTCCCAACGCTTCCCGTATCTCATCCTCCTGCACCGGTGCCGCCAGGAACTCCCTCATGGAGTCCGGCAGGAAGGGCATCCTCATGTAGCTAAGGTAGTCCTCTATCTCCTCTTCCATGTGGGAGGATTTGGATCGATAAAGGTCCGAATAATAATTTTTAAGGGAAGCAATGATCTCTGTTTCGTCCGTAATGGAACGCCCTGTTGGAGAAGTCAGTTCATCTATTACCAAAGGTTTCCGTTCCTGCCTCATGATATGGGCCAGCACTGAGCCAGGCCTATCCCCCTCCCCATATACTCTCGCCGTTGCGTACTTTCCCATGTGTTGAAGCTCACGATCAGCCTCCTCATGAAACTCAGCCAGCAGCAATTTTAGACGTTCCGTGGTGTCCGAGTCTGGGCAGGCACTTAGCTTCCCCTCTGGCTCTTTCAGTTGGGATTCTAGAGTCCGCAACCGCTGCCTGATGGCCCTTAGCATACTGGAATGTTTGGCCATGGCCATCCCTCTAATGTAAGACTTAAAAGCATCCCACAGTGTTAGGAAGCTGTCCACTGAGCCCAGATTCGTTTAGAAGAAAGACTCAATGTCATCAGCAAGGTCACCCCTAAATGCCTCATCGAGGAGCGCATAGGGGGGGAACCTCCAAGTGAAAGGGGGGATTCTTTTAGTCGGGGCAGTCAGTCGCAGCAGCATGGGGGAATGATCCGAGAGCGTGCGGGGCAGCACCTCGCAGCTGCGGACACCCGCGATCAACTGTTGGGAGGTAAGGAAATAATCAATGCGTGTATGTATGTCATGGTAGGCAGAGTAGTGCGTGAACCCTCCCTGCGTGGGGTGCTTAGTGCGCCAGACATCTACCAGGTCTAGTTTCAACATTTCAGCCTGCATGAGAAGGGCTGCGGCCGCCGGGCGGCGCGCCGGCCCCCTGGACCTGTCCTTATCAGGGTCATAGACAAAGTTAAAGTCTCCCCCCCATAACATCCTGGAAGCCTCATAGGGCCGGCTACGTGCTGCTAGCTCCGCATAAAACTCCGGGTGATCATAGTTGGGCCCATAAACATTAACAACCACAAGGTCCAACCCTTTGCCTAAACAACGCTCAATCAAAAAGCGCCCTTCGGTGTCTGCCTCAATTAAGGACAGTCGCAGCTGCGAGCGAGGATTAGCCCATGTGAGTACTCCCCTCGAGTGTGTGGTGAATCCCGCTGCAAGACAGCTACCCCTTAGACCTGTAGTAACAAGCATCTTGCTCTTGGGAGGGAGATGCGTCTCCTGAATAAGTGCAAGATCCACATGATGTCTTTGTAAGTAGTGCAGTACTTTTCTAAGCTTGCGGTGATCATTCAGACCCCTCACATTCCAAGTTAAGACAGTCAATGAATCAGGCCCACCAACATTCGCTCCGTTACCTACATCAGCCATTGTCGATGTAAATGCAGTATGACAGCCAACAGTATTCCCCTTTTGCTGTTAGATATTGTCCATAGACACATTAGAAGAGCAACAGTCCTTATGAAAAAACATTCAGTGAGCAGTTTGCATGGCAAATCCCCTAGAACTCCCCAAAAACAACCATCACCCCATAAGCCCAAGCCACCCTCCTCCCACAGCAGACCTCCCCCAACCTGGCCTGACAGGGTCCCAACCCATCTTCAAAGTACAATAACATAGAACCATTCTGAAGGTCCCCAGTTACAGTCCATCTGGGGTCAGTTTGAGCTATGCGCGCTGGGGCAGAGGTCGCTAGGGTAATCACATAAGAGCACCACATTTATAGAACAAGCTGTCGCCGCCCCAGGTGCCACCACCTTACGCTATGTCCATCTACGGAATGCAGGTGTAGAAAAAAGAACTGGAAAACATACACCGTGCTACCTGCAGGAATGTCCCAACACAGTCTCATTTCGCAGTCTTGCGCTCAAACAACAGGGAGAGGGGAAATGGAAGCGGGTAACTACAAAGAAACAAGAGCGATCTCACCCAGCCGTCGAGTCTCTGGAATGCCATGCCTGGCGACTCCGCCGCAGACCTCAGAGTTCAAACCGCATGAAGTCTCTGCCTCGCAGCAGCACTACTACGCCACTGCGCCGCGCAGCATCCAGACGTCACCAAAGTGCACCTCCAAGACGCCAACTGAGGCGTCATTCCTGTTCATCCAGCCTGCTACTGTCCGCTAGGTCGTCGGATTCTCTGTTAGGGCTGGCCCTCTGCTCCTTGGACCATTCCTTAAGCGATTTCTGGAGTGCCTTTGGATCGGTGAAAAAGTGTGAATGTCCTCCCTTGTTAATTCGCAATTTCGCAGGGTATAGCATTGCATAATCAAGCCCCATTTCCCGTAGCTGTCTTTTGTAGAGTGCAAAGCGCCTCCTCTCTTCTTGGACTTTCGCTGTAAAGTCCGGGTACAAGGAAACCTCCATGCCTTCGAACTGCAGCTTCCCTTTCTCTCTGGCCACCCTCAGCGCGGTGTCCCGGTCTCTGTAGTTCAGCAGTTTCGCTATAATGGGCCTGGGGCCGGCCCCCGTGGGCGGTCGCTGTGCCAAGGTCCGGTGTGCCCTCTCCACAACGAACATCGGGGAGAAGATATCATCCCCAAGCAAAGTGACTAGCGATTTCTCCACAAACAGTTCCATCCTGCCGGTGTTTGTCGTCTCCGAAATTCCAGTGATGCGGATATTGGAGCGTCTCGAGCGCGCCTCCAAATCCTCCGACTTCTCCTGGATAACTTGTAGGAGCCTGGAGAATTGCTTACGATCCTTGTCCCATTCAGTTTGGGCCTCCTCTACCTCTGTGATGCGCCTTTCCGACATGTCAAGTCTCTCCGCATGCTTGTCAACTCTTTCCGCCATGCGGTCCATGCGGTAGGTGAGAGCGTCTATCTTCGTACCTGTGGACGCCATACTTTCCTGCAGCCCCCGTTCCATGGATACTAGCATGTCTTTGATGCCGGTATAGAGCATGTTTTCTGAGCCCGCAGCCTTCGCCGGGGGGGTCCGGCTGTTGCTCTTCAGGTGATTGTGACTTGCGTTGGTCAAAGGCCAGTTTGGACTGCGTTCTGTCAGGTTTCCCCATGATTGGCCGTCCGCGGCGTTAGGGTCCGCTCAGCCCGACCCTAGAACTCGTCCTATGCAGGCGCCAGGAGAAGGCAACAAGACACTGCACCTCGCTGGTCCGACACTCGTGGACCCGCCCGCTGACCCCTCCGCTGCGCCGCCCCCGCGTCTTCTCAATGATGAGTGCGTCGTAGCCCGAGGCGCCTGGGCCCACCGCGCAATAATCTCGAGAGCCGTCCGCTCCCGCCGTGCAATCCACTCACGTGCCGGACCTCGGCAGTGGCTGCGGTAGTAGGTACCCAGCTCCCCTCACAGCAGGCGGCTCCCCGTGGGTACCTCCAGAATCCACGTGCACCTATGCACAACACTAAGCATCCAACCGGTTGTTCTTGATCCTCCCTTCAGGTGCAGCAGTTATGGATTGCGCAGTTGTTCAAACACGGCTCAGCGCTCCGCAGTACCCCGACAAGTGAGACGGGGGCCTAAAGGGGCGTGTGTGTTGCTGCACGCAAATATAGATGAGGTGGTCCAGGTCTCCGCTGGGGTAGGATGACTTAACTGCTCCACCGCACAACTCACATAGCGCTAGTGCCAGCGCCTTGATGCACCCGTAGCAGTACCCCCGGGGTCCCTGGCACAGAGCCGAACCAAAGCTGGCCTCTCTTCGGCGGCACCCAGCCGCCCGCAGAACAGCTCACTAGGGGTGCGGGGGGGGCCGGGGGGCTATCCAATGTACCCCCCAGATGGGAAGGCCCACACCAAACTGCGCTCCGGGCCTCAGCGCCAGGCCCTGCTCGCTGCACACGTGGTCCCAGGCAGGCCGTCCCTGTTATCTCCCGGATGACTGCCTCAGCCCCGGTCTGCCTGCTCACCTCTCCTCACAAGGGCAGGGTCAGCCTCCGCGAACGAGCGCCGGGCGGCCCAGCCGACAGGCCAGCACACGGAGTCCGACTCCCGGGGTCAAGGTCGCAACTCGGTCCGCGGGGGCTTTGTTGTCCTCTGGCCGCACGTCACAGCACGTACGACGGCCCCGCTCACAGGAAAGTCCGCTGCTTTGTGGCCTGGGTCTGTTCCGCCTTCTCCTCCCCGTCTCGCCCCAGCTCTCTGCAATTACGCGTCGGGAAGGCAGCCGAGAGATGCAAACAGTCTCCCCCGACCACTGCGCACGTTGTTGGCAGCAAAAGTTCCGTAGTTGGAGGATTAATGGACGGATTTTGTCGGTGTTGGCACGGAGCACAGCGCTCACGCGTCCGGCATCGGCGCCTGCAAGCTCCGCCCCCGATTGTGTGAGGGTTTTTATGGGGCGTGGAAGCCAGGTACTCCTCTGGAGTTTGGGGAAGTGAGTGCTTAGGAACTTAGGTGGGAGATGGTAGTTTCAAGCTGGGAGATAGAAGAGTTGATAAGTCCTAGTTTATTTTCTAGGGAGAGCAGAGCCAGAATGTGAAATTGTTTGATGGGTACAGGGGGGGTTCAGCTTGAGAGGGAGCGCATGGAGAGGGAGGATGCAGGTCTATAGAATGGAGGAAGAATCATCAAGAGATGTTGATTGGAAGTAATTGTCAGTGCAGCTGAGGAGGAGGAGAGAGAATTATCTGGACATACATTGAGTAAAATAGTAGTATTGACTTCTAGTTGAGGAAGAGAAAGGAGAGGTCTGTAGTGGGAGGACAGGGAGGGAGGGGATATAAGTGGGTCATAGGTAGGCAGAAAGTCAGGGGAGAGAAGAGGGAGAGGTGGAGAAGGTGCGTAGGCTGGGCGCAGTGAGTGTATGGGGGCAGGAACAATCACTAAAAGGATGGTAGCACCAGCTGGTGGTAATAGAAAGTGTAAAGTTCTGCTAGGTTAGGGGAAAAGGAGGGGAGGGAGGAGGTTGACATAAGGGGATAGTGGGTCAAGCCGCAGTTCTGGAGTCTTGTGGGGTGGAGAGAAATTAAAGGTTTTTGCCCAGGATTCATAAAAAAGGGAGAGGAGGAGGGGGAGGAAGGGAGGGGGGATAAAGAGTGAGAGCATAAGGTGGAAAAGTCACTGTGGGAGCTGGAAAGTCAGGATGTTGGAAAGATGGATTGGATGGGAGGTGGTTAACCTGGCGACGGGAGAGGTGTCTGGGAATTCCATGCTGGTATAGGGCAGTCTCTCCCATAATAGGGTATAGGGCCATATCTCCCATAATTTAGCATTGGAGCTGCCTTGTAACACTTTACAAGTGTAACTTCCAATTGGAAAAATATGTAAAGAATGTGTTTGGAGTCTCTGGACTCACAATTTAAAACACATAGTTTAGTGAAGTTGTTTTTCAAATTGCAAGTCTGAAAATGCCACTTTTAGAAAGTTGAAACTCTAGAGAACACCTAGCTACTGTTTCGTGGTATTGCTATTTAATTTAAACAGACACACTGCAAGACACAATGTTAGAATCCTCTTGGATCTGGTTATTTGTTTAACTTTTTTCTTGTTTCATTTCAAAACGCTTTTGGATTATTTCATAAGCGTCTGAATGTCAAGGAAACACTTATTAATTTTAACATCTTTAAACTTAATTGTATCAAACGAATACACACATAATGATACTTGTGACAAAAAGAAAAAAAAGTTTGTGAAACATTTAAAACATACAATAATGCACCTTTGTCTTCACACACTGGTTTTTACAATTGACCCTTTGAGCTTGACATTGAAACAAAAAGGGACGAAAGTGCTGATCATATCACATTTCAGAAAATGCCATCCCTTTTCAGAGAACGCCTAATCTGACTTATTGTATGGATGAGATCTAATAAAAAAAATAGAAACATAAATAAATATGTATAAGTGCATTATAAATCCTCACTTTCCCTCTGTTTATATGCACCTTTTAGTGAAAAGAAATGTACCTTCTGTCTACAGCTTGTGTTCGTCAATTTTTGAATTGGACAAGGGTCATTTCTTATTCAGTGGAGGGCTGCAGGGCCAAAAAGAGTGGATGGGCTGTTTAGCGCTAAATGGTCACTGTGCTGCAGTTATTCTTAAAGTATTTTGAACTGTGAGGCTGAACTGCCTACCTGAATGGTTAGGCCTATACACCCACAGAAAAAACGAATTGGGGATAGGTTTTCCCTTTCTGTCCCTGCCTCCAACCTGTCTGCATGAACAAAAGGCAGCCTGCTCGGGAGTGTTGTCACTAGTGGCCCTTCAATGGCAGATTCCCCTTTGAAGCTCACCTTTTAGGCTAACACCTCGAGTAGCCTTCCTGGAAGAGGTCACACCTCACTCTGTGGCAACTGCCTTTGTTCCGAAGCCTGGGAGTCGTTCACTCATCTCCCCTGGTGGGCAGAAAGCTGTCTGATTTGCAGGTCCTATGTGAAGCCTCTGGACCTGCTGGGGCACAGAGTCGCAACTTTCTAAACGTTGCTTACATTTATTAGTGTCATTAACTTCGACCTGAGCATCAGGTTGGATTATACCATATTTAATTTGATACCTTACTGTAACCAGTTAGTGTCATTCAAAAGTTAGCTAGACTGGGATGCCAACTGGTTACATTGTATTAGCCAGGGGGGCTACTAACTTTCCTCAACAAACTAACAACTTCAAATGTTTTGCTGCTAGGACGTATATAAAATATGTCTTACTTAACAATGTATAGCTCCCTGCCATAGGGCTCCATAGGCATTTTGTAGGGGAGAATAATATGTAGGGTTAAGGTATGTGGTGGCTTTGCCTTTGGTGTTGAATGGCAAAGTCGAACTAGCAGTGTAACCACTTCCAGTCTGCAGTAGTAGGCTGGAAGCCGTTTTGTCCTTTGTCACACTCAGGGTGGCAAAAACAGTGCTGTAGCCCTGAGTGGATACTGTCTTACATGCCCTGGGTACAAAATACTAGGGACTTGTAAGTAATTCAGCACTTGCCAATTGGGTATAGCCAATTCGACGTATACTTTGTAAAGGGTTAGATCACTGGCACTGAGGTCTGGGTAGCAGGCCTCAGTGCACTTTGAGTCGAAAATCCAGAAGCATCAGTCCAAAAATGTGTGGGTGAACATGCAAAATGAGGCATTTTTCTTTCAAACACCCAAGACATTTTTTTATGAAAAGGTCAGATGAGCTTTTCACCAAAAGAAACTAGCTTTGGAAATCGGAATGCTCATGGCAAACAAACAAAAATGTCATTACTTTTTCTGTACTAAACTCTACCGGGGAAAATATAAACAAGATAATCCCCACAGAAGCACAAAATTAGCAGTTTTCTCAACATACTGAACGAACTGTTTCAAATCCTCAAATTTCATAGTAAAACACCAAATGATCACCTTTCTACACATTTTGATCCTAATAGAAAGAATTTCATTACTTTACGCTAACAGAATTGCATACATCACATAATGAATCTCTTCCCCCTTACATATCCAATTGGTAAATGAACTTTCACAGATTTCTGCGAAGACTTGATCTAACTTTGAGGTAATTTTAAAAGAATACCCGACAAAAGTTGAAAACATTCGAGAGCCACATTCCATCATGATTACATCATCCCAGCTATAATAATTAAAAACAACTTTCAGTACTCCAGCAAAATCTGGGGCATACTAATCTGTCCCTCAGTGCCTTGGGGACTATTTCCAGATATTCTGAAAAAGGGAAAATTACTCCCCTCTTTAATAAACCAATGGTGGATCACATTGCACTAATATCAGACGAATCATCAATTTACCTTAGTTGTTGAAAGTTATTGAGAATTGTTCTGCCAACCAAGTTAATATTTGGACAAGAACAAAGTAATTGCCACTTACAAATCAGACTTCGACAAAGGATTTAGCACTGAAACTGCTACAATAAAAATGCTAGATGACATGAAGTCCATCATTGACAAAGATGATGTCTATCCTGGTTATTCATGACATATCAGCAACATTCAATACTATATTTTCATGAACACTTTTTATTGGATTACAGTAATAAACAAATTAACCAGAATTTGCAATCTCTAGTCCAATGTATTCCCACCAGGTCCAGGAGCCACACATCTTTCTATGTTTGTTCGGACATCTCCTTGGCTGATATATCTCCTTTTCTATATGTGACCACCTGTCCATTCTTCAGAAGCACTCCTTGTATGGTCCTGCTTTGTCGCAGTGCAGGCAGCGTGCAATGCCCATTTTTGCAAGTAGGCATCTAAGTCCTACTAGTGTACAAGTATAACCTGTACCCTCCCAAATATGCTTGGAAGCCGAGCTGGACCATCCTCTGGGAAAGCTCCACAGGTGACCCATTATTTGTACTGAGGTTGATTGAATTGATTACCAAAGGCAATTTATCACTGGGCTTTAATGGTACATGAAGGAAAGCATTCAATACTACTGAGTGCCAAAGACGTATCTACTTGAAATCCAGACAAACTTTAAATGAATGGTTATCTTCATTGGTGGCCAACTAAACACAACTAGCCCAGTTAGGCAACCCGAATGTTGCCCCTACCTCCTTATCCTGTGGGGTAACCCAAGGTTCTATTCTAGTTTCCTACACTGAGAATTATGTTTGTGGAAGATCTCATATTCCAGCAATATGCAGTTCATACACAACTCTTTCTAAAAACTCATGATTTCATGACATCTGCACTTTTGTTTAATAAAACTACAAAGCTAAGTCACATTAAACATTTTGAGATTCAATACTGGCAAAAAATAAATTATTCATCCTGCACAGGCAAGACAACATCAAAGTCTGCTAAAATTGGCTATCTGAGCCACAGTTAGTTAAATCCCCCCTTCTGCTTCTGAAGGAAACTCTTTGGGTTATGGCTAGGTGCTCTTTAAGGTATGGCCTTGCACGTGGGCCATACTGCAAAAGTATCTACAATGATTGTACATTACTCAGAAAAAATAGTACCATTACTACCCTCTCCAACTTCAGGCATATTAACCAAGCTCTAGTCGTCTCCTGCATTGATTAAGGGAATTACACCTTGATAGCATTGACTAAATCCACATTGAACCTCCTAAAAGCCATGCTCCATGCTACGAGCCATGCACCCCCTTAATATTATTCTCCTCTCTGTAGCTACACTGGCATAAAGCAGTAAAAAAATTGACATCACGCCCACCGCTTCATTGGTTCGCTCTTAAGTTGAGAATACAATTTTAAGACGACTTGCATTATCTT
Source organism: Lissotriton helveticus (assembly GCF_964261635.1). Classification (NCBI taxonomy): domain Eukaryota; kingdom Metazoa; phylum Chordata; class Amphibia; order Caudata; family Salamandridae; genus Lissotriton; species Lissotriton helveticus. The sequence continues at coordinate 1,151,076,724 of NC_136069.1, forward strand.
TAAAGCACTCCAAATGCAACTACCAGAATTCCTTTATCACTAATTGATAAGTCTCCAGTGTTTCTAAAAATGTCTGAAGCAAAGACAATATCAGACTTGAGGGGAAAAAAAATCAAGAGTTACATGACTGCAACTCATTCTGCCGCTGCAGCCTTCTCCATAGGGAACTCCGAGTGCTTAGTGACTTTTAATCCAGTCCTCAAGGAAACTAAAATCATACCTGTTTAAACGTCATATGGGCTGGTAATTCACTACAAATACAGCAGTTCATGCTCATCTTTGCACTCTATCGGTAATCAACTTATTTCCCCTTTTCTAGGTCTCGCCTACGCAGCGAGCATGCGCTGCCTAGGAGAGAGACCTTTAGCCATCGGCACAGCTTTGGGGGCAAAAACGTGCACGCGTTGCATTGCTTGCAATGGCAGCGCATGCACGTCTGGCGATTCCCTTGCGGGAGCGCGTGGCACCATATGGTGATGCCATATGGTCGCAATCATCGTGCCTTGCTGCTCGCTACCGCAAGGGAATTGCGCAGGCCCCCTCCCCCTGCTGCCACACCAGGCGCGCGCTTGTTTTCTGCTTGCCTGTGAAGGTTGATTTTCCCCGTTAGCCTGACATGTCCTTCAGAGCATCCAGGCCCAAAGCTCCCGGGCGCCTGTCCCTTCAGCACTCCAGCTGGGCGCTGGTTTCAGAGTAAGTATGGGCGGAAAATCCGTTCCGCTGGTGGAATTTGCGGACTTTCTGCAATTTCGCGATCCGCGAAATTGCCGAAAAATCCACAAATCCGCTCGCGGGCAGATTTCTTTTTTTGCAGTTTGAAATAACATTCTGGCAGGATGCTCCTGTCACCAAAATTAAACCTCCACAGGAAACACTTACAGAGTTAAAGCAGGTGCCCGAGTTGAAGCTAATTTATTTCTTTGTAACCATTTTCCAAATGGTGCCGGCAAGCTGCCAGAGTTGAAGTTGCTTACTTGCAACTATTCTCTGACCCTGTCCAGACCCTAAGCAGCCGGGTGCCCGAGGCAGGGTCAGAGAATAGTTACAACTAAGTCATGCCAGAGTTGAAGCTCAAATTCAGTAACGTTTTAATCAGCCCAAAAAATTAGTGAGCATGGTCAAGGCAGGGCAGGTGTGCTTTATCCCCATATCTGCTGTTGAAAATTAGCTGTAATACTTGAGGGAGGTCTTTGCATCCATGAGTTTCTCGAGCGCAACCCCCGTGTAGTTCCTGTGACCAGGAGGCTGCTTTATCCACATCTGCTGCCCTGCTCGCTCTCTGACCCTTTATACACAAGAGGCATGTTTGTGAACATGCATAGAAGCCCCACCCGTTTGGCCCCGCCCACCACACACTAGCGGTATGAAACGTCTTCCCGCCCTTTTCCAACTATGATGGACAGCTCACTCAGGAGGCCTCGGCGCCTTTTGGTGCGTGGCAAAGTTACAGGCACACATGGTCACTGGAGACAAATCTTCTGGCCCTTAACGCAGCTGTAGTGTAGGAAAATCACTATACATTTACCCAACGAGGTAGCACTTACTGATTAGCCAGTAGAAAGTACTCCAGTTGAGTAGAGGTATTGCACAAAACGGTGGCATCTTCGTGGATAAATATGCAGGGCAGGATTCATTCTGGCACGAGGCCCCTGTCACAAAAATTAAACATCAACAGGAAGCACTTACAGATATAAATAAAGCAGGTGCCCGAGTTGAAGCCCAAATTCAGTAACGTTTTAATCATCCCAATAAATTAGTGAGCACGGTCAAGGCTGGGCAAGTGTGCTTTATCCCCATATCTGCCATCGAAAATTAGCTGTAATACTTGAGGAAGGTCTTTTGCATCCATGATTTTCTCGAGCGCAACTCCCTTGTAGTTCCTGTGACCTGGAGGCTGCTTTCTCCTCATCTGCTGCCCTGCTCGCTCACTGACTCTTTATACACAAGAGGCATGTGAACATGCATAGAAGCCCTACCTGTTTGGCCCCGCCCACCACACACTAGCGGTATGAAACGTCTTCCCGCCCTTTCCCAACTATGATGGACAGCTCACTCAGGGGACCTCGGCGCCTTTAGGTGCTGTGGCAAAGTTACAGGCACACATGGTCACAGGAGACAAATCTTCTGGCCCTTTACGCAGCTGCAGTGTAGGAAAAGCACTATACATTTACCCAACGAGGTAGCACTTACTGATTAGCCAGTAGAAAGTACTCTAGTATATATCTATATTTGTGCAAATCCGCGAGTTTGTGGATTTTTCCGCAACCTCGCGGATTTATTTGCCATTTTGCACACCGCAAATCCGCAAAATATACCCATACTTGGGCCTATGTTTGCCAGCAGCTCTTCGGCTGTGGAGCTGCCTGCAGAGTCACTTGGTACATGCTGTGCTCCTAGCCTAGGACACGACAGTATCATTGTATCCGGCGATGTGCTTTTACCACTGGTAGGAGGGACAGAGATGTTCTAAGCTCTGCTTCCTTTCGACGCGGCCTCGCTCAGTAACAGCTTCCTTCGGCGTGGGTGGGTCCGTCTTCGCCAACAATCTCGTGTGCACTAGTAATGTGTGTTAGCATTCTCTTTATTTCAGCAGTCGTGCATTACTGCCGTTCAGGAACATGGCCACATTTGGAGACATATCTACTTTACCCAGAAAAAAGGCAGTCTTTAGTCACACTGGCGGGTGTTCCAGAGACGATCAGCTCCAAAATAACACTTTTAAGATGTTTATCACGTAGACCCGTGGTATGTGTCAGTCTGCTGCGCACTGACTCAGCACGCCTTTAAAAATGTTGTGTTCTTCACACAGCTTATGTTGGACGCCAGCAGCATCATGGAAACGCCGCAACCGCCATTTTAAGTTCTTTGGCGCCACTCTTGTGTCCATTATGAATAGTTTTCTGTAGTCAGGATGAAGGGCCTGCACCGAGCAGTCTTTGCACCTGGGTGTCCTCCACAGAGGACGTTAAGAGTACCACAGCTTAAGCACTATAATTCCCCAGGTAACAGGACTCGCAGGCAATAAATGTTTCCTTGAAAGATCTAGCCAACATTATGCTCATCCTCTCCCTACACTACCCATGCATTCCAGTTCTCCACAAAAAACACAGGATTTTTCTTTTCACTACAATGACTGAATTTCCCTCACCTGTTCTTCGCAGAGCATGTGCGCCCTTCAGGCACTGATATTCACTCGATCCACATGAGAGCCAAACACTGGGCGCCATCTTGGAATGGTTGGTGTGATTGGGTGAGCTAGTCTCCCAGTCTAGGCTCTGACAGCCCCTATTCAGCTCAAGCTCTTGAGTGTGGTTCCACAAGCTACTTGCGATTGGGCACTATTCCTAAGTGTTACTACCTGGAAGGTGGCCAGTTGCACCTCCACATTTGATTATCTTCAGAAAAAGTCCCATGTTTCATATGCAAATGCATCTGGGATTGCAGTATGGCACAACGGATTATCGGTCAGAAAGCTACTTAATGTGAACGACTTGTAGAACCATGGGCGTCCGCAGGAGGGGCAAGGAGGGGCGCTTGCCCCTCCTTGGAGCACCCCTCCTTGCCCCCCCCCGCGGACACCCATGCTTTTACAGGCGCCTTTTGTTGTAATTCTGGGCCCTGCAGGGAGCAGAGCTGTTCCCTGCCAGAGGCCTCAACTCCCTGATGGGGCGCCTTGCACGCCTCCTCACAGCCCCTTCCGCCCATTGTCATTCTGTCTGTGGCTGATTATCACATACAGAATGACAATGGTCAGTTTGAGCTGGGAAAGCATACATCCCACCCTGAACCAATGAGGCAGCTCAGCGGGTTGGGTATGCGCTGCCGAGACCAGCAGACAGAGAGCAGTGTTGTGTGTGCCATGATTGGGTTTTTCTCCCTAAGGCCATGAAACAGAATAGGATCTGCCTCAAGTGCCACTTGACATCACCACTGCTAGAGGTGGTGCGGAAATACACCCACCCCCTTCAAACTCGTGCTCAATGTCATTCTGGTTTGTGCAGTCCTTTCCTTAATCAGCCATAGGTGAAAGTGCAGGCTGCATCCTAAGGGGAAGTGGCAAACTAGGTCTAGACACCAAGACCTCCTTTTAACACTGTGTAGCCTGAGAGCAAAGGGTCTTCTGAATGAGGGTTTTTTTTTGGGGCGGGGGGGTCGGTGCATTATCCTCCCAAGTCAAAAATTGAGGTTGCAGCATAGCCCGGATTTCAGATACCACTAAAACGTACATAGTCTTGTGTCAATAACATATCTACCTGCCAGTATGCACCCTATCATGTCTGGCAGGACGTCCCGACCCTGTGTTTCACTGCCTTATATCCCTCCATACCCCACTGCCCGCGCTCACTGCCTAAAATCCCTCTGTACCCCACACCTCTCGTTCACTGCCTTATATCCCTTTGTACCCCACACCTCTCGCTCACTGCCCTATATCCCTCTGTACCCCACACCTCTAGCTCACTGCCTTTTATCCCTCTGTACCCCACACCTCGCACTCACTGCCACAACATATCCCTCTGTACCCCACACCTCGCACTCACTGCCACAGCATATCCCTCTGTACCCCACACCTTGCGCCCACTGCCACATATCCCTCTGTATCACACTCCTCACACTCACTGCCTGATCGCTCACTTTACCCTGCCATTCATCTTCTATGTGTTCTTTCCCCTTCCACTCATTCTACCGCTGTTCACCCCCTTACTTCTTTTAGTACATTACTCCTTTCTCAATACCTCTACTTCTTTTCCTCTTCAGTAACATCTCTCTGCCACATCTCTGCACTTCCTTTATATCAACAACGCACCCCTCTATCTCACCTGTCTACCTCAGTCTTTATTATTCCCTCTTCCTCAGCTGCCTCTACCTGTTTCTGACACACCTCACCCTCTCTCTACCTGGCCCTCTCTCGTTCTTCGACTGCGTTATTCTTCCCTCTCCATCTTTGATTTACCTGTCTCTGCTGCTGAATCTTTTTCTTCTACACCTCACTTCTTTGTCTACCCTTCACCCCTTGCTACCCTTCTGTTTGCCTCACTACGGTCTTTACCCGACCCGCCTTTCAGTGCCTTTTCCCATTTCACCTCCCTCCCTCACAGCGCTCTCCCAGCATGCATCTGTTTCTCCCCTCACCACCAAGCCTGCCTCTACCCCTCCTTACCTTTCTAACCAGACTAACTTTCTACCTTCCTGTTATTCCTGGTAGTGAACCTTTCATTTCACGCCTCCGGTTGTATTACCTACGCATTCAAATTGAGTAGGTCATTGCTGTGCTCCCAACCTGACATCGAGACCCAGTCCCCTAGCCTCTCAACATGCCCAGATATAGCAACAAGCATTGTCATAGCCAATAGGTCTCACCTTTGGGACATGCTACATAACTAAATACTGATAAGGTCCCAAAGGCGAGACCTATTGGTTATGCCAATGCATGTTTTCTTAATCTTTTCATGTTGCTCGCTCTACTGCCACCTCTTTTTGTCTCCTCTGCCCGCTTCCCCACCACTATTCTAACTCACTTGCCACCACATAGCTCCTTTTACCGTACGTATTCCATCTATATTTTTCAGACTGCATCATTGTACTTTTTATCTAAACTTGCTTGCTCTTGTTATCCCTCTCCCTTTTTCCTTCTCATCTCCATCTTCAATCCCCCATTCTGCTTCTCTCCCGTTTACCACATGTCCCATCCTTTCCTATCCCTGTCTCCTCTCCACTCTCCCCAATGCTATATTCATATTCTTAAGTGGATGCTTCCAGGTTGTTTAGTCTAGCACTAGCCCCAGTCCTTTTATTTGTCCCTCCTTACTCAAAGTGGGTTGATGTTGTCATCCATGCTTCCAGAGAAGATTGAGATCTCTAAAGTTGTAAAAATGTAAATAAAACTGAAGGTGAACTACTAGCAATTAGTTACTAAAGCTGATAGATACGCCCTGCTGGTTTCACACCATTTGATAGTCCTCAAAAATTAACAATGTGATAGCTCTGACCTCCTTATTGGGCTGTCTTTTTCCTGCTAATAGACCTTTCTATTTTTCTCTGCCAGCCAAGAGTCTCAGATAATTTGTGAGCCCAGTGGTGTAGCAAGGTCAGGTGATACCCGGTGTGGAAAATATCTGTTCACCCCCGGCTTGACAAAATGGCAAAAATATGTGTTTGAAACACATAGTTTTGCCATTTTGTCAAGCCGGGGGTGACAAGTGTCATCACTGAGGGGGTAGACAAAATGGCAAAAATGTGTTTAAAACACATATTTTTGCCATTTTGTCTCCCCCCCCCTCAGTGATGACACCCGGGCGGCCCACACCCACTGCACCCCCCTTCCTACGCCCCTGTGTGAGCCCAGAAATGGCTACTAGTTTTTAGGGTCTTTTGGCTTTCAGACTTGTCTGTTTTATATTATATTTCAGCTCTGCCCTTGCTTGTTGCATTACTGGTTTAAAACATTTCATTGTATTTACATTAGCCATCAGAACCTGCCACTGCAGGTGAGGGTAATGCTTAATATGTGAACTTGTTTTTTTCCCTAGTGCCTGAAGAAGAGAAACCGCCAGTGATCCTTTATCCCAGTGATGAAAAGCTGTATGTGAAGATTGGTAAGTAGCTTGATAGCCTTTTCATCAAATAAATACTCACGACATGGGAAAATAATGCAAGTTGTAGTTAATACAGTTGTACTAGTTTGCTTGATTTGTTTATGTTGTATCCATAAAACGATTGAATTCGGCTGGATCTTCAGCGTGTATGCTGAAATACTGGTAATTCTTTGTCTCCTTACAATTGTGGTTAGCAAATGAAGATCCGGGGATGAGATTTATTTTGGAAATACATCACATAATACACCTTAGTAGTTATCCTCAATTTAGAGACGCATCCTGAATTGATCACACGATGAATTTAAGGGGTGAACGTAAAAATAGGTGCGCTAAAAATGGAGTAACAGGAGGGCATGAAGAAATCTTAACAAACCAGGGGATCTTTACATTTAATTAAAGCTTGTGAGATTGGACTCTTCCAAGGTACATGAATAACTCCGATTTAATACATTCACCCATATTATCTTTAAACTTCACACAGCTGAGGTTTTCTTAAATTTAATAATGAATGGTAGGATTAACTAAGCCTTGTCCCTGGACTTTAAGCTGGTACATAGATATATGCTCTAGTTTTTGAGCATCTTAAGAATGTAATATTTGTAGGAAAGAACATGGCAGTGCGAAGTTTAAAGGGCAAATCATTAAATGTATAAACATTCTAAATGTGAATGATTACTAGGAGAAATATAAAAATAATTTACTGACTGTTGTAAAGTTGTAGTAGGATTGCAAAACCATTTAAATCCCCATCTATGGGTCCTGCAAGATCTCCCTGATTCACTCTGCTCCTCATCCACTCTTATTGGCATATTGCCTCTCTTCAGTCTCCCTTCCATCTTTCTCTTTCCCCTCGATCTCTCCCTCTCTCTTTTCCCACTCTCGCTCCTCCACTCTCCCTCCTCTCTTTTCCCCCCTTTTTCTCTGTTACTCTCATTCTCTCTCTCTATTTTTCTCACCTCTTTTCTCCAGCTCTGTCTTCTTCCTTTTCCCTTTTTCTCCACTTCTTTGTTTTCTGTATTGTTTCTCTTTTAATTATCTTCCTTTCCCATCATATAACTCTGTGTGTCTCTTTAACTCTCTGCTTGCTTCTCTCTTTTTTGGGGTGTGCATCTCCTGCCTCACAGCACCATCCTCACTGTTGTCACCAATTGTCCTGGATTGATTGACCTCTGTAGCTCTACATGTCTGCAAATGTGTGACATCACCCATGGGCTGTGGCCATCCCTCAGAGCATCCTGCCTTGTACTTTTTTTCACATTATCTACTTGACTCTAATGTTTGTAATTTTATTCACTATCTGGAGATTGTAGGACATGTTTTCTCCCTCTAGGTCAATGCCCATTTTCTCAGAGGCGCTCCATCATCTTTACACCGTAATAAAGCATAGATATGCCCAGTTTCACTCTGTTAACCACTACATTTTCAACAACCCCCTGTGATGGATATGAATGGAGCAATCTTAACCCTTGTGTTCTTCAGCACATTGCCATGACTATGGTGAGACTGCCTGATGCTGCTCTTCACCACTAGTTTTTTTCTTGCCTGTAATTCTTTACCTATCTTGCAATAGAAGAGGGCCAGGTCACATGGGTAGGTTAAGGGTACTGTTCTGAGGAATCTGAACCTCTTAAATTCTTTTCCACTCCCAAATCCTTCTCCCCAGCTTTCTTCATCAGTTTTCACTCTTCTCCGACTGGCTATAATGAGCATCTGATGAAAGTGGACTATGTTTATGCAGTGATGTATCACATTGTAGGTAACTTTGGCTTCAGTTGTATGGTGCTGAGCCTCACAGGAGCTTTGAATAGGAGAAACCTGAGAACTTGGCTTTCCATAGTCGACACAAAGCAACATTTGCATTTATAACATACATACACCATAAAAGTATAACATCTCTGCTTAATTGTGCCTTCCAACGTCTTTAATTATGCTCCATCAAGTGTGTCCCCTCATTCAGAGGATAAATAATGTCATGTGCTGATAGAACGTGCCAAGTATTTGGGTCGCAAACACAACAAGATGATGTACAGAGTGTTGAAAGTTTTCAACCACTCTCCCCCAGTCCCAGATCTGTGTTTAATCCATCATCGTTCTTTTGCTCACCACGCCACCCCAGTTTGGACCCAGCCATATGCAAATCAGTCTTGACCCTGTTCTTCATGAGCAAAAAAACGATGGATTAAACTCAGATCTTTGTGACTGGGGTGAATGCTTGCATTGTTCAGCATTCGGTCCATCATTTGTTCATTTTCGCAGGTATTTGGGTTGAACATGTGATTTCTAATTTTCTTCCCAGCAAAAAAGTCAAAGAGGTATACTGGCTTTAAAGAAAGTTTTTAAAAGTAGCATTTTTTTCTAAAAAATGTATGCAAAAGTAAACTGCAGGCCTATATGCCTTTTCACCTAGAGAAGGAGGTATCAATGAAAAGGCTCCGGCATGGATGCCCTGGGAGTAAATATCAACAGTGAAGCTGGGATTACGTATCTATGCTAGAAACTGCATGTCTGCTGAATTTTTGCCCTTCGCTTACTGTCCGCTACAGTGTCCAGACAATTTTCCATCATACTGCTCAGCTCACTCTCTTCTTAGGTGCTCAGCCCTCCATAATGTATCAAATAAATGCACCTTGTGAGCTGTACCTGTACAGCAGAGCTATTGTACAATATCCCACTTGCTTTTATTCAAATCTATTTATTCAATTTTTCAAAAGGCACAATAGCATTACAAGTAGCGTAAATCAGCAACATAAGTGTGCATGGCTCAGCTCAGCGCTGTACATATGTGGGTGATCAGAGCATAAGGGGCGAAGCAAGTCTTTGCACAGTATGTCAGGACTTCTTAGTGAAAAGTGTTTGGAAAAACACAGAATTTGTTTCAGACTTTTTGGGGCAAGCAGGAGCTACTTGGCTTCAACAGAGTTGATTGGCATCCTTTGCCTCGGATGTCCCGGGGTCCATTCCACTATGTCTCCGCAGACTGGGACAAGTACAACCCCTTCAGCTCTTCATTGTTGGTGATAGTGAGCAGTCACAGAATTATCAGGGAGGTAGTATGGGGTACTCAGTAAACACTCAGTAGTGCAAAAACTGATTGACCATCCCAGGGCTTTACTTTTAAGAAGAAAAATACTTTAATGCATACTTGAAATTAATGATATACACCCACTATATAGGTAAGATGCAATTAAGTGTCATGGGTGCTGAGGTTGGGTGGCATATCTACCTGCGACACCCTCCCCGTTCCCCAGTCCCTACGTCAGGTGTAGGCGGGTCCCACAATGACAAAGTGTTAGCGAGATGAGGATGAGGTGCAGTTACTCCCCTGATCATGGAGAATCCTTTCTTGTTGAGATTGATAAACCGGCATGATCGACAGCGATTTAACAGCAGGTTTTACTGCGAATCTATGCCCTTCTTAAATGATAGGCTAATGTTCATTGTAGAGTTTGCTGCTAGGCTAGTTCTTCAGTATGCTGCAGGAAAGTGCACCTTCAAGTGGCTTAAGTCCACCACAAGGGTCAATGGAAAGATGAAACGCTGCATAAAGGGAAGAAGTGACCAAGTGCATGGATGGGGAGTGCAGTGATGGACGCATCCCCTCATTTCACCCATTATATTACTCATGCATTCACTTGCTCATTCACAATACCATACACACAGTCACCAATCCAAGTTACATACCTGACCTATTGGCTTTGCCAATGCTTGTTTTACAGGGATTCGTTTATGCATGTGTCGAAGTCCATACTAGTTTTTAAAGGCATTTATTCTTTAATTGTCTATTTGTATTACTTTTCACAGGTTCTCCTGTCCAACTGTTCTGCAATGCATCTTGCACAACCTGCAATGAAGTTGTTTTGTCATGGGTAGTTAATAATACCTTCGCTAATAAATATTTTAAAAGTCACCGACCGACGTTGAGAGAACCATTGTAAGTACATCAACTAACGCGTGATTGTGCTGTTAAAGAAAATCCCCCTGATTGTTCTTGCTTTTGCTATTTTACAACAATTGCCACAAACGGATTAAAAATATGTGTAAAATCTCAGTGGGAGAGTCTGGCGTAAAAATGCCATCCTGGTTTCAGTTGCAGGAACAAAATAAATGAGTTAACATTTGTTTTGTATGGTTAATGAAATATCTTATTGAAAAATATAATAAAATATTTGTTATAAGCTAAACCTAGGTTCAACGGAAGTTGAACACTCCACTGAAATGGAACACGAGTTGCTGGACATTGAATTGTATTATAGACATGTGGTTATAGCTAAATATCGAAATCTGTCATAGGTTGTAGAAATGAGATCCGAAGCATATTATTCACATGACACAGCGCATGTTTTATGGTATACAACCTTTACCACGCAACTTTTACCACGCAGTGCCTTTACGACGCAACTTTTACAACGCAAACCATTACAACGCATTGCGCTGGGGGGGCGCTTTAGGATAGGGAATAGGTTTAATTTACTGTCCAACACCTTCCCTACTATCCACGGGGACTGGAGTTGGAATAGTAAATTAAACTATTCACTATCCAGCGCCCCAAAGCACTATGCGTTGTAATGGTATGCGTTGTAAAACTCGCGTTGTAAAAGCATGCGATGTAAAAGCATGCATTGTAATGTCATACATCCATGTTTTATTTATGTTACGCAATCACACATTTAAAGTTAATAAGAGAAATGTACAGTTCGGGGCACAGGGAATTACAGCGAGCTGCACAAAATACACAATATTCGCTGCACTGAAGGTAGATCAGAGAACCCTAGCCCTTAGGTTGCCAGCCCGCAGCTCAACCAAAGTATCACATTTCAGTTTTCAGACTAGAGGACTGTAACATATTCCTATTGACTTTTTCCTCTCAGACAATTCGTGTTTCTCATCTGCCTGCACCATTGTGGGGTTATAAATATACTAATAATGAACTGCTTTGTAAACAGCCCTTTGAGACCTAAACCTTTAACAAGCACCGTTACACGCACAAAAATCTTTCTTTGAAGCAAAAATTGTATTTTCTTGGGCCTAACTGCATTGTGCCTCAAACCATGCAGTCCTTTCTTATTTAAGTACAACAGCACGAAGAATGTGCAGTGTAGTTGTGTTGTAGGATTGGTCAAGTCCCTTTCTTCACTTTGGAATTTGCCCATTTATTGTTCATTGCAAAATAAACAATTCCACAGTTTTAGCCATGTTCTTCCAATGTCGCTCCTCATTATCTGAAGAGGTATATATGTGTATATATTTTTGGGGGAGAATAGTTTTTATTAGTTTTTATATTACACTCATACACTCAACACAGTTACATTTCCTTAGTGAGATCACCATGTTACTCTAGACGGTTGACTGTTATAATTTACATTGCACTATACCCATCATTTCTACCCATGTAAGTGATAGCAAATCAGTAATAATGACATTGTGGCTCGAGTCCAGACCAGCAGTCTCTCACGGTTTCCTTCGAAGGGTAAACCAGTCTCTCACCAGAGGGAATAAAGAAACCCTGGGGAGTGGGTCAGGTTATTGTCCATAGCATTCTATCTGAGCATGCAAACCATGTAGACTATTGGAGCCTAGTACTTAGGCTACACTTTCAGAGTTTATGTAGAATAGGAGAGAAGCCATAGTGAGAAATAAAGAAACCAATAAGACGAATTCCTTGTCTTTGTGTAATATAAAACAAAACAATGAACTTATAGCAAAAAGAAAACCACTAGAGGTCTGCTATTAGCTCAGAGATCTGTCATCGGTTAAAACATGCAAAGACCCACATAAAAAAAATAAAAAAAAATATGTGTAAAATCTCAGTGGGAGAGTCTGGCGTAAAAATGCCATCCTGGTTTCAGTTGCTAGAACAAAATAAATGAGTTAACATTTGTTTTGTATGGTTAATGAAATATCTTATTAAAAAATATAATAAAATATTTGTTATAAGCTAAACCTAGGTTCAACGGAAGTTGAACACTCCACTGAAATGGAACACGAGTTGCTGGACATTGAATTGTATTATAGACATGTGGTTATAGCTAAATATCGAAATCTGTCATAGGTTGTAGAAATGAGATCCCAAGCATATTATTCACATGACACAGCGCATGTTTTATGGTATACAACCTTTACCTCGCAACTTTTACCACGCAGTGCCTTTACGACGCAACTTTTACAACGCAAACCATTACAACGCATTGCGCTGGAGGGTGCTCTAGGATAGGGAATAGGTTTAATTTACTGTCCAACACCTTCCCTACTATCCACGGGGACTGGAGTTGGAATAGTAAATTAAACTATTCACTATCCAGCGCCCCAAAGCACTATGCGTTGTAATGGTATGCGTTGTAAAACTCGCGTTGTAAAAGCATGCGATGTAAAAGCATGCGTTGTAATGTCATACATCCATGTTTTATTTATGTTACGCAATCACACATTTAAAGTTAATAAGAGAAATGTACAGTTCGGGGCACAGGGAATTACAGCGAGCTGCACAAAATACACAATATTCGCTGCACTGAAGGTAGATCAGAGAACCCTAGCCCTTAGGTTGCCAGCCCGCAGCTCAACCAAAGTATCACATTTCAGTTTTCAGACTAGAGGACTGTAACATATTCCTATTGACTTTTTCCTCTCAGACAATTCGTGTTTCTCATCTGCCTGCACCATTGTGGGGTTATAAATATACTAATAATGAACTGCTTTGTAAACAGCCCTTTGAGACCTTTAACAAGCACCGTTACACGCATAAAAATCTTTCTTTGAAGCAAAAATTGTATTTTCTTGGGCCTAACTGCATTGTGGCTCAAACCATGCAGCCCTTTCTTATTCAAGTACAACAGCACGAAGAATGTGCAGTGTAGTTATGTTGTAGGGTTGGTCAAGTCCCTTTCTTCACTTTGGAATTTGCCCATTTATTGTTCATTGCAAAATAAACAATTCCAGAGTTTTAGCCATGTTCTTCCAATGTCGCTTCTCATTATCTGAAGAGGTATCTATGTGTATATATATATTTTGAAAATAGTTTTTATTAGTTTTTATATAACACTCTTATCTTACACACTTAACACAGTTACTATTCCATAGTGAGAGCAAAATGTTACTCAAGACGGTTGACTGTTATCATTTACATTGCACTATACACATCATTTTTACCCATGTAAGTGATAGCAAATCAGTAATAATGACATTGTGGCTCGAGTCCAAACCAGCAGTCTCTCACGGTTTCCTTCGAAGGGTAAATCAGTCTCTCACCAGAGGGAATAAAGAAACCCCGGGGAGTGGTCGGGTTATTGTCCATAGCATTCTATATGAGCATGCAAAACATGTAGACTATTGGAGCCTAGTACTTAGGCTATGCTTTCAGAGAATATGTAGAATAGGAGAGAAGCCATAGTGAGAAATAAAGAAACCAATAACACGAATTCCTTGTCTTTATGTAATATAAAACAAAACAATGAACTTATAGCAAAAAGAAAACCACTAGAGGTCTGCTATTAGCTCATCGATCTGTCATCGGTTAAAACATGCAAAGACCCACATAAAAAAAAAACAACTACAGAGGACCGGTTTCTGGCATTTCAGCCTTCTTCAGCCCGGTTTGCTTGAATCCAGTGGCAAAGTGAGCAAGGGACTCACGTCTGAGCATACCCTGCCAACTTAGGGCGAACAAAGAAAAACCAAAGGAAATAATGGACGGAGCGTTGACAATACAAGCACTCACCCCCAGTCAACTGATCTGGGTTTGCTAAAGAACGGTGATGGATTAAACCCAGATCAGTTGACTGGGGGTGAGTGCTTGTATTGTCAAAGCTCCGTCCATCATTTCCTTTGGTTTTTCTTTGTTCGCCATAAGTTGGCAGGGTATGCTCAGACGGGAGTCCCTTGCTCACTTTGCCACTGGATTCAAGCAAGCCAGGCTGAAGACGGCTGAAATGCCAGAAACCGGTCCTCGGTAGCTTGTTTCCGGTCCAGGAAAGGCATGGCTTGGCAGTTCGGGCTGGACTGTTCCCATGAGGCACAGGGTCAGACTGATTTGCATATGGCCATGTCTGAACTGGGGTGGCAGAGTGGGCTAAAGAACGGTGATGGATTAAACCCAGATCAGTTGACTGGGGGTGAGTGCCTGCATTGTCAACCCTCCGTCCATCATTTCCTTTGTTTTTTCTTTGTTCGCCATAAGTTGACAGGGTATGCTCAGACGTGAGTCCCTTGCTCACTTTGCCACTGGATTCAAGCAAGCCGGGCTGAAGACGGCTCAAATGCCAGAAACCGGTCCTCGGTAGCTTGTTTCCAGTCCAGGGAAGGCATGGCTTGGCAGTTCGGGCTGGACTGTTCCCATGAGGCACAGGGTCAGACTGATTTGCATATGGCCATGTCTGAACTGGGGTGGCAGAGTGGGCTAAAGAACGGTGATGGATTAAACCCAGATCAGTTGACTAGGGGTGAGTGCTTGTATTGTCAACGCTCCGTCCATCATTTCCTTTGGTTTTTCTTTGTTCGCCATACGTTGGCAGGGTATGCTCAGACGTGAGTCCCTCGCTCACTTTGCCACTGGATTCAAGCAAGCCGGGCTGAAGACGGCTGAAATGCCAGAAACCGGTCCTCGGTAGCTTGTTTCCGGTACAGGGAAGGCATGGCTTGGCAGTTCGGGCTGGACTGTTCCCATGAGGCACAGGGTCAGACTGATTTGCATATGGCCATGTCTGAACTGGGGTGGCAGAGTGGGCTAAAGAACGGTGATGGATTAAACCCAGATCAGTTGACTGGGGGTGAGTGCTTGGATTGTCAACGCTCCGTCCATCATTTCCTTTGGTTTTTCTTTGTTCGCCATAAGTTGGCAGGGTATACTTAGACGTGAGTCCCTTGCTCACTTTGCCACTGGATTCAAGCAAGCCGGGCTGAAGATGGCTGACATGCCAGAAACTGGTCCTCGGTTGCTTGTTTCCGGTTCAGGGAAGGCATGGCTTGGCAGTTCGGGCTGGACTGTTCCCATGAGGCACAGGGTCAGACTGATTTGCATATGGCCATATCTGAACTGGGGTGGCAGAGTGGGCTAAAGAACGGTGATAGATTAAACCCAGATCAGTTGACTGGGGGTGATTGCTTGTATTGTCAACGCTCCGTCCATCATTTCCTTTGTTTTTTCTTTGTTCGCCATAAGTTGGCAGGGTATTCTCAGACGTGAGTCCCTTGCTCACTTTGCCACTGGATTCAAGCAAGCCGGGCTGAAGACGGCTGAAATGCCAGAAATCGGTCCTCGGTAGCTTGTTTCCGGTCCAGGGAGGCATGGCTTGGCAGTTCGGGCTGGACTGTTCCCATGAGGCACAGGGTCAGACTGATTTGCATATGGCCATGTCTGAACTGGGGTGGCAGAGTGGGCTACAGAACGGTAATGGATTAAACCCAGATCAGTTGACTGGGGGTGAGTGCTTGTATTGTTAACGCTCCGTCCATCATTTCCTTTGGTTTTTCTTTGTTCGCCATAAGTTGGCAGGGTATACTCAGATGTGAGCCCCTTGCTCACTTTGCCACTGGATTCAAGCAAGCCAGGCTGAAGACGGCTGAAATGCCAGAAACCGGTCCTCGGTAGCTTGTTTCCGGTCCAGGGAAGGCATGGCTTGGCAGTTCGGGCTGGACTGTTCCCATGAGGCACAGGGACAGACTGATTTGCATATGGCCATGTCTGAACTGGGGTGGCAGAGTGGGCTAAAGAACGGTGATGGATTAAACCCAGATCAGTTGACTGGGGGTGAGTGCTTGTATTGTCAACCCTCCGTCCATCATTTCCTTTGGTTTTTCCTAACTCATTCTCTCTCACCAGAGGGAATAAAGAAACCCCGGGGAGTGGTTTGGTTATTGTCCATAGCATTCTATCTGAGCATGCAAAACATGTAGACTATTGGAGCCTAGTACTTAGGCTACGCTTTCAGAGATAATGTAGAATAGGAGAGAAGCCATAATGAGAAATAAGGAAACCAATAACACAAATTCCTTGTCTTTATGTAATATAAAACAAAACAATGAACTTATAGCAAAAAGAAAACCACTAGAGGTCTGCTCTTATCTCAGAGATCTGTCATCGGTTAAATGTCGTTACGTAGGGGGTCGGGGGAGGGGCCCTAACGGGAGGAGGAGGGGGCAGAACTAGGGCGGCAGGGGGTCCTGGACAGCCAATCCCTGAACCAGCAAGGACGCCATCTGGTACTTGAACCGAGTGACTGCATGTCCCTACAACAGAATTCACTCAACTCCCACCGAACCCCGGCGATGTGGGTGTCTATTCTCACCTGTTAGAGTCGGTGGAGCTAGAATGCGTGGTCACATCAGATGAGTGTTGTGTATCCCACGCCTTCACTAGTTCCGCCCAGAGCTCAGCTAATGGTTTATGCCGCTTTGTGACTTTATCCTCCCTGATCAAGGCCTGCTCCTCCTCCCTAGCCCAGCAAGTAACATCCTGTTCCCAATGTACCACTAGAGGGGGTTGCTTCGCCTTCCATCTAGGCGCCAATCTTTGCTTGGCTAAGAGAAAGGCCAGATCAATGAATCTATGACTAAGTCTTTTGGCTTTAGGTCTCGGAAAGAGGCCCACAAGGCAGACCTCTGGACGGCATGTCAGGGTCCGTGATAAATCTTGTTAAACATTTTGACAATCTCCGGCCAATAGCCGGCAAGCGCAGGACAGGCCTAAACCATGTGGTCAAAGTCAGCGTCTTCCTGTGAGCATCTGGCATAGGCTTGGGTATCACTTCCATATACTACATTCAATCTGTGTGGGGTAAGGTAAGTTCTATGGAGTACATTAAATTGGATACATTTAAAAGCTGCATTCCTGGATACCTTTTTGGGACTACCTAAAACTTTTTTTCCATTCTTCCTCGGTAAGCTGTCTATTTAAGGCAGTCACCCACTTGCCCTGCACGTGTAGCAGACATCGATATATAGTCATCATTATGCCTTGGTAAAGCCACTTCACTAGATGTCCTGCCAGTCCTAACGTTACCATGGCCTGAAGGGTCCCATGGGTGATCAGTTGTCACATCCGGCCCCCAGAGTTCTACTAGAGCTCCGCGTATTTATGATAATTTAGGAACTGTCCTGGTGACAGTTCGTGGTATTCCCAAAAAATCTTCCAGCAGTAGGCGTTCACCATCACGGTAGAAAATCGCCCACGGTCCGTAT